>NC_056733.1:292460761-292760761 GCF_019279795.1 Protopterus annectens
TATATATATATATATATATATATATATATATATATATATATATATATATATATATATATACACACAATATATACACAAGAAGTCACTACATCGTCAAATAAAGTATGAGAATTCTTATGTTTATTTGGTCTCATAAGGGATAGTTAGAATGGGGATAGTCTATATATAAAGTAAAAATAGAAATTTAACCATTTATTTGTATGTTTAGGGAAAATATCTAGTTACACATATACTAAGAAAAGGGAGAAGATGCAAGAAAGACTGGTTATACTACATTCATTTCTTACTTAAAGGTTAGCTTTTCATGACAATTTGTAGGCAAATTTTATTTGTCAAGAATTATATCTAGCAATTAGCACCAATATTTTTGGTAATAGCGTTTGTTTTTTTGTTTTTGAATAAATTAATTTGTGAGATGAGATATATTTGATAGCAAGATTGCTAAAATTTTCCCATGTAATTGGTGACATGACATTCCAATTCTTTGTAATAAAGAATTTAATAAGGGCACACATCGTAATAAAGACATGTTTAAATATTTTTGGGAGTTGATTGATATTAATGTACAATATAGCTGTCTCCCAAGTAAGGGTTGATTTTTCATATCCCATCTTCTCTAATCTTACTCTCAAGGAATGCCATAAGTTGTGTACCTTAGTACAGTTCCACATGACATGTAAAATATCAGATGTTTGATCCGGACAATGGGGACATATAGGCAAAAAGTTAGGATTGAATTTATTTAATTTAGATAAGGTATAATATAGATTGTTATTTACCATAATTTGTGTATATAACAGCTTCTTCAAAGGAATGAATGTGATTGTATTTTCAATGGCTAGTTTCTTATTTTCTTCAGTCAGTGATTGATTTTTCGTTTGCCAATAATTTGAAAATAATAAAGAATTCTGATGTTTTGCACTCATTACAATTTTATAAGTACTAGAAATTGTTTTCTCTTTAATCGCAAGATTTTCAAGTATTAATTTAACGAAATCTATGCTCTGTAAGTCAGTGTGTATTTGTGAGAATTTAGCATTTATAAGATGATGAAGTTGGTTAAGAATAATACTATATTTCATAGGAAGTTTGAGTTCAAGTCTCATTTGCCCAGTGTTAGAGTCTTTTCATTGGTATATATCCCATATTGTGTAGTCTTTTATCAGGGAGTAGTTTGTTAGATTTACTGGTTTATTATTTTTTAGTAAATTAGGATTCAGGTGTAATGGTTGTATAAGGGCAAAAGCATCAGCTAATTGCAATGATTTAAATAGTTTCTGTGTTGTAAGAATCATGTTTTTAATTAATGGGTGTAAATTCTTTGTGTATATGCTAGCCTGATTTAAATTCAAGAATGGTAAGGATTTGATATTACAGCCAAGGGATTTCAACTGTTCATACCAGATTTTGGTCCACTGGGGTGTCCAAGTATTTATATATGAGTCATAGTTTATTATTTGTATTAGTCCGTATACAGTAATTATACTATAGTAAAGCTTAAAATCAGATAACCCCAATCCCCCCTTATCTTTGACGAGTACAAGTTTTGCATATTTAATTCTGGTAGATTTGGGATACCATAAGAATCTTGATATAGCTTTTTCCATGGCAAGGAAGAAGTTTTGGGGAATATTTGAAAAGGTAGCATTTAATTGAAAGAGTATTCTTGGTAGAAAATTCATCTTGACAACACTAGCTAATGTTCTTCCATCTATCCATATAGTTTTGAATACTAGTCCATGTAGTTAGTAGGCTATTGTTTATAATATCTTTGAAGTCTGAAGTAAATATTATTCCTAGATATTTTATCTGGTAGTTTATTTTGATCTCACTCATAAGAAAGTACAATTCTTTATGCCCTATAGGATTGAGGGGAAATATGTGTGACTTGTTTAAATTTAAATTATAATTTGAAACTACCGAGAACTCATCAATAACTAAGTATTTTTGGGAGGTCAGTAGTGGGGAGTTGTAAGTATATATTTAAGTCATCAGCAAAGGCCGAGTATATAAGATTTGTATTGTGGATTCTGGGAATATGATGAAAGATTTTTTGTGAAATAAACAGAAGGAGGGGTTCTAGATAAAGATTAAATGGGTATGGCGAAAGAAGACATCCTTGTCTTGTACCACTGTATAAGAGTACAGGGTTAGTTATAAGTTTCTTTACCTGTATAGTGGTAGAAGCTTTCTAATAGAGAACCTGGATCATTTTAATGAATTCTTGAGGAAAACCATATAGAGGCAGTATATTAAAGAGAAAGTGTAAGTTTACCCTATCAAAAGCATCTACTGTAAGGGCATATCTGGGGCATGTATCCCTATTAAGTAGTCTTACAATGGTATCTAAAAGGAGGGTATTGTCACTTGTTTGTCATAAAGCCCATTTGTTGTTGGGAAATAATAGAGGGGAGTATATTCTTAAGTCTATGTGCTATAACATGGGCTAATATCTTAAGATCAGTGTTTATGAGGGCTATTGGTCTATAATTTGCTGGATCTGTTGGGTCAGAATGCGGTTTAGGAATCAACACTGTCTTGGAGTTATTTAAGTATTTGTCTGTTATACCATATTGTATTATATAGCTGAAAACTTTTAATAACACTTTGGAGACAGGTTCCATGAATTGTTTATAAAAATCCGATGTGTATCCATCAGGCCCAGGGGATTTACCTAATTTTAGTTTGTTTATTGCAGCTTTTATCTCTTTTAAATGTAACGGTGATTTTAAGAGTTTCCTTTGATCGTGTGTAATTTGTGGACAGTTTATATTATGTATAAAATCCTCAAATCTGTCTGTAGATGATGATAAGGGTATATTGTATAATTTCTTATAAATATCTTCAAAAGCGTACACTATATCTTGATCTTTATATTTCACCTGTCCTTCATATTTTATTTCTTTGATCCTAGAAGGTCCACTTTTTATGTTAATTAGTCTAGCTAGGAATTTTGATGGTGTTTGAGCCCATTCTGAATATTGATATATTGACCTTAATTCTAAGAAGGAGATATTTTCTAAATAGTGTTTATATAATTGTTTTTGCCAATCAATTATTTTTCCTCAAGTTCTTTAGAATATTTTCCTGAAGTTCTAGTTCAGCAGTGTTTATTTGACTTGATTTTTGAATAATACACCTGATGACCGCCTTGGTAGCCACCCATTGTTTGTCATATGGAATTTGATCGGATATAAAATCATTTTGAAGTTGGGCTAGCACATTCTGAATTTCTTGTGTAGCTTCTTGGTTTTGTATAATTTTGGGATTTAACGTCCAGGTATTGAAATTGGAAATATTTTGTTTATGAGCTTGAAAGTTTATTAAAAGTCTAATTTTGGAATGATCTGAAAGAGTTCTAGGTGATACAGCATAATTTAATTTGTTAGAAAGGAAAGCAAGGGAAATCAAAAAAGCATCTATCCTGGACCAAGTTTTATGAGTGGCTAAATCTTGATATTGTTTTATCATATTGAAATTTAACATAAGGGTCAACTAGTTCAAATGTATTTTGTAATTCAAGTGCTATAGTGGTAGATTGTGACTGTCTGTTTTTATTATGCGATCTATCCTTATCTAGATTTAGTAAAGCATTCCAGTCCCCACCTACAATAAACAGATGATTTGAGTATTTGGCTAATATATTAAAGATTTCATAAATGAAGAGCTGTTGATTTGAGCAGGGGCTATATATATTAAGAAAGAGTAATGGTTTGTTTAAAGTATGATAGTCAGTAGTAAATAATACCCATCTTCCCTTTGAGTCAGCTTCATAGGAAGTAATCTCTCCTTGGAAGGATTTATTTACTATAATGGCCACTCCCCTGAACAAAGAACTATAATTTGCAGCAACTATTGTTTTAACCCATTTTCTTTTCCTTTCCCTAACCCAAAGTTGGTCATCTAAGTGAGTTTCTTGCAAGAAAGTTATATCAGTCTTAGTTTGGTATGTGAGGTGCATGATTAAATTTCTTTTCTTTTTATCTACCATCCCTTTAACATTCCAAGAGTCTATGGTTATCATTTTTTATTAATATTGTTGAAGTTTCTCATTAGTTGATACACAAAAATACAGTTATAAACTTTTTCTGTTAGTGTATTTATCTTAAGAATAAATGTTGTGACTTCTATATTCCTAAACTCTAAATAGGTGCCTAACCACCCATCCCTCTGTATTTGTAAATGTGCATGCGTTAAGAAACTAAAAGAAACTATTATTTTTAACAACAAGGAGAAGATATATATCAGAGGGATGTCAATAATACCCATACTGTTCCAAATGCGAACAGTCATCAGCTAACAGACTGTACCCATCACACTCCTTTTATTATTTATGTACTGCATATTCATTTTCAGACTTCTTAAAATATTATATTAATTGTACCCTTAGATATTATATAGAGAGAAAAGGAAAAGTAGCTTTTATAAAAAGTTTTGTAGTAACAGCAACATATTATAATTCTTAACATTTCAAGAGTTATTAAATAGTTAACAAAATAATATTTTCAAAAACCAAGTACAATATATGTATACTTAAAGATGGCATCATTTTAAAAATTCAACAACATTTGCATTATTCTTGCTAACAGCAACTAACTGTGGTTCTTTAAAATGTATTGGAAACCATACAAGCAATCATTGTGAACTCATATTATTAACCAGTGCCATCTACTGGACAAACAGGGGAGGGAAAAAAAAGGAATATGTTTTTGTACCTTGCTCATAAACACCTTTAAAGGTAACTCAATGGTTATGCCAGTAGAATAATGATTATACAGTTTAAACATTTAAAGAAGGCAGCACTTTAAAATTCAACAACATTTGCCTTATTCTTACTAACAGCAACTAACTGTGGTTCTTTAAAATGTATTGGAACTTCATTTAACATTGCACTGGCAAAAGCCATATAGATCCATCATTGTGTACTCGTATATTAATTAACCAGTGCCATCTACTTGAACAAACAGAGAGAAAAGAAAAAAATATGTTTTTATACCTTGCTAATAGACACATTTCAAAGTAGCTCAATGGTTATGTCAGCAGAATAATGATTATACATTTTAAACATTTAAAGAAGGCAGCACTTTAAAATTCAACAACATTTGCCTTATTCTTGCTAACAGCAACTAACTGTGGTTCTTTAAATGTATTGGAATCTTCATTTAACACTGCACTGTCAAAAGCCATATAAACACATCATTGTGAACTCATATGTTAATAATTAACCAGTGCCATCAACTGAACAAACAGAGAGGAAGAAAAAAAAAAAGAGAAATGTTTTTGTACCTTGCTCATAGACATACCTAAAAGCAACTCAATGATTATGCCAGTAGAATAATGAGTATACATTTTAACTGAAACTACTTATGTCTAATATTTACACTACTTAAACTATTATATCAAAGGTTATATCCCATTTTTTAAATGTAATTTAACACTTCTTTTTTGTAAGCTGTAAATGCACTTTAAAGTCATTTCTCTATGCAGATAGTGTTATGTAGCTTTGTAACTTTTAAATGTAAAGGCAGTTACTAAAAAACAGTACCTTAAGTATTACAGTGTAGCACAGAGGTTTTCTTTGAAGGGAAGTAAGCAGAGTTATTTAGAACACATTCCACATCCATTTGTTTAAAATTTCCCATAAGAGTGGTATATTCTTCTGTCCTGTAGTTCTTTGGAGCTGTAGCACTTGTTTAGCCTTCCAAATGTTGTTTTTGGATCAAAAGATATGAAAAGAGTTGTCTCAGGCAGGATTTACTTTGAAGAGACGCAGAAAGGTGGATTTTGCCTGGTCAGGTGTTTCCAAGGATATTTTTTCTTCTTTGTAATAAAATGTTAAAGTTGCAGGATATCTCATTTGGAAACAAATCTTATTTTCAATGAGGTAATTGCAGTATTTTCTGAGGTTCTGTCGATTTTGTTTAATTTGTAAAGAAAGATCTTGAGTAATCATAATTTTATGCGCTCTCCATGTAACATTCTTTTTAATCTTATAAGATGACAGTATCTGTTGAACATGTGCTGAATTAAGCAGTCTGATATAGATTTGTCTAAAAAGATCACTTGTTTGTGTATACTTTATAGCTCTGTGAGCTCTTTCGATCACTATCTCATCCAGGAGATTTTTATTAGCCAAAAGAGAGCTTAGTATTTCTTTTATTATTGGAATAAGTTGTGAATTATCAAAGCTCTCTGGAATACCTCTAATGATAAAATTATTTCTCCGGCTTCTAGCTTCCAAGTCTAACATTTTTTGCTGTAATTCTTTAATTATTGTGTCATTGGTTTGTGCTTTTTGTTGCAGTTCATTTATTTTTAGCTCATTGTCCATAATTTTAGCTTCATTTTGTTCAAGCCTAAGCACAATTTGGTCCAGAGTAGAGCCAAATGTAGTTAGCTTATGAGAGAAACCCTGCACTTCTGTTTGTAAAGGTTGTAAAGCAGTTTTCAGATTCTCCAGTGTTAAAGGTTGTTCCTGTTTTAATCTTTGAGACATTTCATCAGCTTCTTGTTGTTGCTTGTTAAGTTTTTGCCTTTTAGAAGTGGTTTCTTTCACAGGAGTAGTAATTGCAGACAGTCTGTTTTTTGTGATTACAGTTTCCATCCGATCTGACTGAGTCTCCATTAATCTTGTATAGTTAGATTCCTAGTAGTAGTGCAGAATTTTAAATGATAAGTCTTGTTATGAAAGTTGTCTTTCTTGTTACTTTCCTCTTATTAGGCCTGTTAGTCTTGAAGAATCCACACCATGTGGTTCAGGGCTCTGTTTTCAACAAGTAATTATTTTTCCTTCAGAATGAGAGAATCTTTGAAAAATAAAGATGAAACAAGTAAGTACTCGTATTTCTGATTTAATCCATTGATGTTTGGTATACTTTTCCTAAGTGATGCGCTGATTTGAAGTCAGATTATAGTATAGGAATGCAGGAGCTGCACTGTCAGTGTGCTTACAGGCTGTCCACCATTTTGGAATTAATAATCAAATTAAACTTAAAGAAATACCTTGTTTTCCCTCACTTCTGCATCAATGTTTTCTGTACTGTATTGTTGAATATGCTGGAGGCACACCCCCATCCCCACCTCCACCCACAGGCTTTATACTGCTTAAGGGGAAGCTAAATTAAGGTTTTAGCCAATTTTACTCTAGCAGTGTAAACTTTCCCTTGAAAATCAAATAAAGCTGCAATGAATAACATTAAATGCTTGACTCACCTCAAGTAGTTTGAGTTCAAAAAATTTTCTTTGTATCCATAAACATTCCACCTTATTGATTGTTTTTTGTGGAAAACCAGCTGTGGTGGTCTGAAGTGACTGCATTTCATTGAAGTACCTGATTGGCTTCCCCTCATCTCAGTTGTTCTCCAGCTATGTTAGCCTCATTTCAAGCTGTACACACTGCAATACTGACTTTTGCAGTTAACGTAGATGTATCTTAATATAGCAGCTCATGTTATTGCCTTTAAACTTATCAAGGTTTGTCTTACCTCCTGCCTTGCTGCAGTTTTTCAGATTTTTTTCCTGGCACATACTCCACCATGGGCCAATACATTCTCTTCAGCCCTCGCTAGTCTCAAACTTCACTCTGCTTCTCTACCCCATATTCCCACCCACACCTACTACATCTAAACGTATACCTCTTTTACTCTGCCTCCTCTACTCATCCTCCTATCCTGTACCTTACTGCACTATCCAGTCACAAACTATTCTCATACCATCCCCACACACTTCTGTTCTAAATTCCTTCTCAAATCTCGCTCGGCTCTCTCCCCATCAAAACCTACCTCTTCTCCACTCTATTACTGCTGCTTATTAACTCACCATGATACAAGATTATTACAACAATACCCACACTGTTCCCCACCTTATTCAACCTCCTCCTCTCCTTTCTAACACCCCCACCAGTAGTAATAATAAATAACCACACCTCAACAATTATGTAATCCTCACATATCAACCGTCTTCTTACTAGCTACTCAAAAATCTCTTCAAACTTATTTTCCAAAGCTCCATTCCTCTGTTGTAACCACAAAATACTAAAAAGATCTGGTCACAATGTCAAGGTAATACTTCAACCCATCTCTACTAAGAATACCATAATAAACAAACCATCTTTCTCCACCAAACATCGGTATGGTGACATTCACTTTAACCCAGGTCCCAACCAACTGCAAACCAAAGAATACATCCTAAACATTTAAAAATAGTCACTGTAAACCTCAGAGACTTATGCAACAAAATCATAGATTTTTATGCCTGGATGACTAAACACAACCCTTATATGCTAGACTCAGAGACATTTATTTATTTTATTTTATTTATTTTGACATTTGTTAACCAGGTATGGCCGACTGAGCATGTGCCCTATTTCAGCAGAGGCCCAGGGAGAAAAGTTCCACTCAGAACAACTACAAAAACAGAAGTAACACAAAGTACAAAAAAACTTCAAGTACATGACAGACACTAAATACAGGAGTAACTACAGATACATAAAAATTCTCAACATATAGTACAGAATTAATCAATCTGCAAGCAATTAAGTACAGTAGTAGCTATAGATATATAAAAATTCTCAAAATACAGTATAAAATAAAACAATTTGCAAGCCCTGAAGTAAAGAAAATATGAAATATGATACTACTGAGTGAAGAGTTGAAGAATTTGAAGAGGTAAGGGGGTATAAGGGGGGGGGGACATAGCTAAACCCTGAAATAAAAAATGCTGAGATATTACCCCCTGGTGATATTATTAGGTTCAATAGAATACATAAAAAGCAGGTGGAATAGTTATAATCTTCCCAAATATGCTCATAGTAACCCTCTATACAGGCATAATCCCATAATTTGTAAAAGCAGAAATCCTAATCTCATCCCTAAAACCTAATAGAACCAAGAACGTATGCATTGCTGTGATATATATCCCCCAGGACAGAGCATTCCAATACTCTCCTGGAAAGCAGATACAATCACAAATGAAATTATTCTCCTGGGTGATCTAAACATTAACTGGCAGTCGTTATCTGCAAATTCAGCAATCAATAGCATGAATATCTTTGGATTCACTTAATGTAGATACATCAACAAAATATGGCAAAAATAACTCCAAACAATCTATTGTAGACTAGAGTCTGGTTACCAACCTATCTAATTTTCCCTCCTTGGGTACCGTCCCTGATACAACAAACGACCACCTGCCAGTTTACACCCACAGGAATATTATACCTAACAAAGGAATATAAGCTCAAAACTACCTATGATCTCTCCAATTCTCCAAAGAGTCTTTCACTGAAGCTCTGAAAGTGGTTAAACATTGCATCCTAAAAAGATTGCACTTAAATGATGCAGTTAAACACTTCAGTGCAGCATACAAAATTAATTAAAAACAACCATACCCCATGGCTCAAAAACCAATGTAAACTCCTTATGTAAAACAGAGACAAAGTGTGAATTAACTGGTAAAGGAATAAATGTGGAAAAAATCAGCAACTATTCAGACAGTTGCAAAACCAAGTCAAGAAACAAGTTAATAGAGATAAAAGGTTTATTATACTTAATCTACAATATAGCCATAAAATCAATCCTAAAAAACTGTGGTCCTCCATATCCTCTCTCATCAACCCAGGAACAAACAAGGATCCCAGCCCATACCCAGACATTCTCCCTCTTCAAGCAGCTACCTGTTTCATTACATATTTCACAGAATGTATAGCCAACTAAACCTCAAACTCACCTAACACACCACCTTCCATGCAACTAACTTCCCCTACCATAGAGCCAAGCATATCTTCTTCACAAAACTCAGCTAACTGCACCCTCTCTGATCACACATAGACAAATCCACCCACTTTAGTTTTCAACCAATTTCTATAACTCTTATAAAATAGTTTTTACATAAGCTAAAACCTTGTTCTTCTTCAACTGACAACCTTCACCTGAAATACCTAAATGTAGCTACAGATGCAATAGTACACCTAATCAGCACTCTTATTAATAGATCAATTACAGAATCCTGTGTCCCTAACTTATGGAAAATGGCACATGTTATCCCCTTACATAAATGAGATAATTCCAATGACATTACAAATTTCCATCCCATAGCCATCTTCTTTCCTCTCTCTATAATCCTTGAACAATGAATTTATCAACAATTTCTCCACTATCTCTATAAAACAAGCTAATCACCAAAATGCAACATGGATTTCACCAGACCACTGCATTTCCACTGCATTACTATCATTTACAGACACTGTCAGTAAAGCTCACAACTCTAATAAACCTGTATCTGCAGTACTTTTAGATCTATCAAAAGCCTTTGACATGGTTTCACACTAAACTCCTAAATCAACTTTGCACCCTTGGTCTATCATTTCCATCTACTCAATGGTTCTCTAACTACCTTCCCAACAGGCAAGAAGCTGTAGAATAGCAAGGAACCATCTCTGCACACTTTCCCACTTCCACAGGAGTCCCACAAGGATCCATCCTTGGCCCCGTAATTATTCAATGCTTTACTATTCAATATTTGTAACAATAACCTACATTCATCTTCTTATGAAGGTACCCTGACTCAATATGCAGATGACTCTACCATCATCTGTTCTTCAAACACCTTAACTCACCTCCAAGAAATCACTCAACAAGCTGTCAGCTCATTAGAACCTTGTGTACAAAATCCCAGCTTTTACTCAACCTCTCAAAAAACTCCTCCTCTTTATTTCAAAAACTCACACCCCTGACAAAGCATATTTCAAAATCTTTTTGGCAAATGGCACTGAAGCTGAATTAGTTCACCATACCAAACTGGGAGTCATTGGTCACAGTGGTGCAGCAGTTAGCATTGTAGCCTCACAGCAAGAGGTTCTCCAGTTCAATTCCCAGCTGGAGCACCTTCTGTAGCGAGTCTGCATGTCCTCCCTGTGGTCAAATGAGTTTTAAAGACATGCAGTAGGTGTCTGTGTGTGTCTTCTGTAAAGGTTGGGTGCCAGGCTAGCAACTCGACACCATAAACACTCCATTGCCAATCAATCTGCGGACCGGTGATCTGCTGTGGTGACCCCTAATGGGAAAAGCCAAAAGACCAAACTATTGGGAGTCATAACAGATGATAATCTTAAACTTTCCCTCCACATCCAAAGCAATATCAAGAAAATTCATCAAAAACTAGGTATGCTACACAGAAACAAACAATTTGAGCATAACAACAAAAAATACTCTAGCCAAAGCCTACCTTTTTTCCTCTCCCTACTTTATGGACCCCCATTCTAAAAAAAATTACAATCATCCATAAACACATTAGAAAGCTGCTACCACAAAATTGCCTAGTTTGCTACTATTCATCCTTCTTTATCTGTCATTGTAAAGCTCTGCATGCCCTTAGCTGGCTGGAACTCCCCTTCTGCCTCTCCTATATTCATCCTATAACAATACACAAAATCATGCATTAGGCTGCCCAGCTCTTACCTCTTTAATCAACATATATTTCCCTTAAAGAATTTTCAGATCAGGAAGCAAACAACATCTCACCATAAATAAACCAAAAAAATCCCCCAGATAAAACCTATACTCATACTCAATAGCAAAAAAGAAAAAGATCTGGAACTCCCTACCTGTAACCACCAGAACTATTTCTAACCTACCCACCTTTAAATGCTCCCAAAAGGAATACTTAAGACAAATCTTAAACCTGTTCCTGCACCAGTCCTGGATGAACTTACTCATGCTTACTCACTATATTTCACTCACCCTCCCCTTCAACTTAAGTCACACATCACAAACCTCTGCATCTTCTTACTCCACTCCTTTCTTTTGTTTTTACCACTCTCTTACCATATCCACTTTCTCTCTGCAATCCTTTCCTATGCCTCTTTCTCTTTCCTCCCTACTTACCTAAGTTACCAAATGACACTCTACCCTGCACTCTTCTGATAATCTCCTTTTCTCTCCATCATGACTTCCCTCTATAACCCTAATATCAACACCTTCTCGCATACTAAGACATCACTCAGTTTCCTCTCACTGTCTCTAATCATGCAATCTCTAAAATCTCATTTAAATATCTTTTTAAAATTGTCTCAGATCTCTTATTGCATGATAATTTATGTAACAAATAATGAGTTTTTCCTCAAATATTTTCTCCTACTCGTTTTATTGTTTTTCATTGCACTTTACTATGAAACATATGTTCTATGCTTTTTTCATTACACTTTTTCACTCCTATGTTTTGCAGTGTTGTATGATACTTTCTAATTTGTAACTGAATTTTGAAAGATTGTGATTTGCAATCTCCCCTTGCCTTCACTGAAAATGGGCACTCTTTGGCTCAGTCAGACTATCCTGGTAAACAAATGTCAAATAAATAAATGACAACAGTTCCTTGACTTCATCAATTCTAATGCACTAGAACAGCTCATCTCATCCCCTACAAGGGGAGATAACATTCTGGACTTGGTTCTCACCAACATGGGTGACCACTGCACCACTCCCATAGTATGTTCTTCCCAGGTGAGATCAGATCATCAGACTGTCTCATTTAAAGTTTCTAACCCATGCAAACCCCACCTCCAGCTGTAATCAAGCTAAAAAACATCTCAGAAGCTGACTACAACCTCCTAAGGGAGGGTACCTGTAGCTTCACACCACCACCTCCCTCAGAGGATGCAGACAACTATGCTGAACAGTATGCCAATGCAGTATACAAGCACCCATACAACTGCATGGTCTCAGCCACACCCCACAGAACTAAAACCTGCTCCTCAAGGAAACACAAACCTGTTTGGTGGACATCCTCTATCAACAGGCTTTACAACAAAAGGAAGAAACTGTTGTCCATGGGTAAAAAGGAACAAATTCCAAACTGAAAAACTCCCTCCTTAGCCAATCACTAGTGAAAACCTCCAAGTCCAATTATGAATTGAAACTAGCCTCGATAACAAAGAGAAACCATAAAGTTGTCCTCAGCTACGTCAGGAACCTCCGTGGCAAAGCCCAGGTTTGTTCTGAATTAATATTTAACAGTATCACTTACACTGATCCTGTTGACTTAGCCAACCTGCTAGCAGATAGATTCAGTTCAAACTTCACCCCACTGTCCACCCCAAAGGCCTTTTCGACATCCCCGCTACTTGTCCCGCACCTCACATCTTCATAGATCAAGTGTTACAGGCCCTATCCAAGGCAAAGAATACAGCTTCCATGGGACCTGATAGTATCCCAGGATGTATTCTGCACCATCTCCAGCAAGAACTGGCTTCGCCATTGAGCAGCCTATTCAACCACAGCCTAAGTACAGGTTTCATTCCAGCAGAGTTGAGAACTGCCATTGTCATCCCCTTGCACAAAAGTGGTGCCACTACTGACCTTGGAAACTATGGCCCCATTAGCTTGACAAGTCTGATCTGTATAGCCATTGTGCATATTATTATGGATCTCATAAACAAAGGTATAGGCAATCTCCAAGCATTTGACCCCATCCACTTCAGATTCATCAAGGGCAGATCTTGCCTGTTGAACTTGGTTCACTTCTTTGAGACTGTCGCCAAGGCCCTGGATGAGGCAGCTTACCTTGACTTGGCCAAGGCCTTTGACACAATCCCCACTCGGGCATCATCGAAAAGCTAACACAACTTGGCGTAAATCCCTATGTCATCAGGTGGGTGGCTAACTGACTCACCGACAGGACCCTCAAAGTCAAAATAGGCATCTCCACCTCTGATAGCAGGCTGTCACAAGTGGAGATCCCAGGGATCTGTCCTGGGACCCGCTAATGTTTGGTATCGATTTCTCAGAGGTCCAGGCAAAGACAAAAGGCCTGTGGATGACCAAGTTTGTGGATGACTGTAAGTTGGGTGCTGTCATTGACCCCCCCCCCCAATGATGTTAACTTACTGCAAGAGGGTCTCACAACAAATAATGACTGGTGCCAAAGTCATGGCCTCAATCATAGGTTCATAGGTTCATAGGTAGGTACTAAGCTATTGGCCCGAGGGCCTACGTAAGCCTAGCCAACAAGGTTCCCTGATTTACGCCACCCAAGAAAGTTATTTTCCTGTGCCACTGTCGAGCAGAGACACAGAAGTGATCCCCGGGGTGTATTTCCTATTTCCCATCCACTCATCAAGATTTTTCTTGAAGAGTGCTAATGAAGAACTTTGCTTGACATAGATGGGCAGCCTGTTCCAGAGTATGAGAAGTCTCTGGGACAGGAACCTATCCCTCCACATGTCCTGCTTATTGTGGTGACAAGGTTTAGGTCCATAGAGCATGTAGCTCGGAGGGATTGGGATTTCTTTAGGTGTAGCATGTCAAACAGCTCTGGGTTTGACATAGCTTTATAAGTTAGGCACGGATCACCTCGGAGTAGGCAATATGCTATGGAGTAAAGCTGGAGTTTTTTGAGAAGGTCAGTGTAGGGCATCTGTTTGAGGCCGGTAATCCTCTTTGTGAGGTACGTCTGTGGCCTTTCCAGCTGCTGCAGATGTCTTGTGAGGTACATTCCAAAAGGGGCGTTGTACTCTATAATGGGTCTAATGAGTGTCGAGTAGAGGGGAACAATGACCTCTTTTTTCCTGAATGAGAACCCTTTTATGATGAGGTGTGCCACATAGAAGGACTTCCTGACTACTGTGGCGATGTGACTATCAAAGGACAGAATACTGTCCACCTGGGTCCCAAGGTCTCTTATCACACATTCAGTGTTAAGTAGACTGCTGTCTATGTAGTAGTTCATGGGTACAGAGTTTTTACCAAAGGGGATGACTATGCACTTTTTGGCATTAAGCTTGAGGCCATGGCTATGACACCAGGCATCTGTCTCAGCAAGGCCCTTCTGTAGGATTTCCACATCATTTGGGGACTCGACTATCGCTCCTAGTTTGCAGTCATCTGCAAACTTCATTAGCCAGAGGCCTTCTGTGTTAGCTTGTACTTCAGAGAAGTAGATACCAAACAGGAGAGGTCAAAGGACTGAACCCTGTGGTACTTGAATTTTTACTGGTTTGAGGTCAGATTTGGAGTGTGCAACTTTTACAGTATGGGTTCTGTCAGTGAGCCAGTTGGTAACCCATCTTGTGATGTAGGGATTTATACCTAGTTTAGTGAGTTTAGCTATAATTCCAGAATGGGGGATGGTGTCAAAAGCTTTGGCAAGGTCAAGATGTGAACCACCTTACCCTCATCTACGGCTTTGGTGACTGCCACAAAAAAGTCGATCAGGTTCAGGAGGCATGATCTGCCTTTCACAAACCCGAACTGGGTGGGATCCAGAGTTTGGAGGTTACCAATGTCTTTGTTTATGAGTTCCATGATGATACGTTCCATGGCCTTGCAGACCAGGCTTGTCAGGCTAATAGGGCGATAGTTCCTGGGATCAATGGTGGCTCCCCCTTTGTGGAGTGGGATAACTGTTGCTGTATGACATTCAGTGGGCACAAAGCCTGATGTGTGGCTACGATTGAACATGGTGCTCAGGTGGAGAGCCAGTTTGTTCGTTAAGTTCGTGTAAAATGCAGCCTGGGATGTTGTTCTGTCCCATGGATGCTGTGTTTTGGCTTTAAAGAGTGCAGCTTTTACCTGCATAGTTGTGATTACATAGACTTTGCATTCTTCCTGTATAGATATAGGCCCTTTAGGGGGTGAGGGGGGTAAAGTTAGCACTGAACCTATTTGCCAGGATGGTGGCAATATCAGTTGGTTCTGTAATTTTTGTGCCGTTGTGCTGTAACTCAGAGCAGATCTGGGTGTTGCCATTGAGATTCTAGACATAGCTATAGAATGCTTTGTGGTTGTCCTTAGAATCAGTGATGATTTTGTTTTCGTAGCTAGCTTTGGAGGATCTTATAAGGGATCTCAGCTTCTTACTGAGGCTGACCAGGGAGCTCCTCCACTCATGGAATTTTATTCTCTTTTGTAACAATTTCTTCCTTCTGCTGTATAGTTTGTTTATGGCAGGGGACCACCAGATTGGTTTCCTTTCTTTGGAGGATAGCATCTTGGTTCTGTTTGGGATAGCACGATCCATGCACTCATGTAAGTGCTTATAGAGTGCTTTTGTGTAGGATTCAGCAGTTGTAACTGTATTGTCCATCTGCATGGGTGTCATGAAGTTCACCACTTCTGTCTTAAGAAGCATGAAGTTGGTTTTGGAGAAATTTTTTACCGTGGTTTCCTTAATGGGGGGGTGGGGGTGGGATATAGATATCAAGGGTGATTAGCTTATGGTCGGATCGGACCAACGAGGAGTTGACTTCAGGTGTGGAACACCGGTCACTCATGTTGGTAATGACTAGGTCTAGGATATTGTTGCCCCTGGTGGGGGTGTGGATAAGTTGATCCAGGGCATTGGAGTTTATGAATTCCAGAAAGCGTTGTGTGAAGGAGTTGGTACACAAGTAGTTTTCCCAATTAATGGTGGAGTAGTTGAAATCGCCCATTATTAGGGTGTTTGGCTGAACCCTAATATTTTCCAGTACATCAAGAAAAGAGGAGTGGGAATCCTGGAGCATGGTGGGGGATCTGTAGCAAGCTACAATTTGGATTGCAGTTTTGGCTAGAGTTAGTTGCACTTGGATAACCTCGGACGCATTATGCTGAGCAACTAGCCTGGAGATGTGGATATCCTTAATGAATATGGACACACCTCCACCTTTGGTGTTCCGGTCCAGGTTACATGGCCAAAAAGTGTTGTACGAGGTATAGCCTGGTAGTGCAGGGGTGCTCTCTGGAGCCTTGAACCAGGTCTCAGTCACTGCACAGATATCGATGTTCTCCATTTTGAGGGGTGCCTCGAGTGAGTGCATTTTGAGATTTAGACTTCTAGCATTGAGTAGCATTAACCTCCTATTACAGTGGCGAATTTGTCATTTGAACCTAAAAAAGGCACTATAGGGGCGGCAAGAGCCTTAGCCAGTATCCGGAATCCCAGGGGCAACAGGTGCAGGCCATCTCTGGCAAAGCATCGTGTCATGTCATCCCAAGCAGACAGATACTGGAATCCCTTGGAATGACACCAGAAGCTTAGCCAATTGTTGAAGTCAATCATTTTGTCCTTGTACTGCGGTATCATTCTGGGCGATGGCAGAATGCTACTCAGGGTTAGGGACATACCTGCATGGGCTACAAGATCGGAGAGCTCTTCCATGTCTCTTTTCATGTAGTCCAGGGAGATACGTCTCAGGTCATTCACACCAACATGGACAATGACATAGTCATATTTGTACTTGTTCTGGAGTGACCTGAGTGCGTGGGTTATGTGGCGGATCCTGGCTCCCGACAGGCAGCTGACTGTAACCTTCTCCTTGTTTAGCCTAGTGAGTGGGACATCAGTGTGCCTGACTATAGAGTCATCTATGACCAGTGTGTTGGATATGTTATTTTGCCTTATTGGCTGTGGTTGGGTGGCACACTGAGTCTGTGGGCTATGTGTCATTTGGGTTGTGTTGGGGGTTGGAAGTTGCTTGCATTTCTGCTTTGGAGGTCTCTGTTGCTTGGACAGATTATTATTGGGAGCCTCTGCAAATATGTTTGTGTTTGTATGTGTTGATTTTGGTGGTGTAGATTTAGTGAGATTATGTGATGTGTGGTGTGGTACAAGTGTTTACCTTCTCCTCTTGAATGTCAAGTTCAGTCTTGGTTAGGGTTGCCACCTTTCTACTGTGCCATTTCCTGACAAACAAGCCCCGCCCCATGCCCAATCAAGCCACACCCATTTCCTTTAATAGCCACACCCCTTTACTCTAGCACCCTTCAGCACAAGTCTTTAATATCACATACAGTTACCAATAAGAAGAAAAATGTGCACAGAGTCAAAAGTAAATTTTTTATTTAGCAATACTTCATTCAAAGGTTCACTACATACAACAGTACATCACACACAAGCATGGGAAAACTAAGCCAAAGTCTAATATCACAGGTAGTACTAAAATGGAAATACAATTACTTAGATATTAAAAACACCAGTTCATTCAAAGCAGTACATTAAAGGTTCACCACACACAATAGTAAAAGAAAAGCAACTGTTTAAAAGTATCTTCACAGTTTTGCTAGAAATCATTGCTTATACTTGAAGCTATATTTGGCATTTGATCTAGCAGCCTCAAGTAATGGCTGGTTATTTCTCACAAATGAATAAAATTGCGAACAACTCATGTTAAAGTTTAGCTTGACCTGTAACTCTGCCTTCACAAGTGACACAAGCATTCTATTTCTTACATCAGTCCACGCATTCCCCATAAGTGAAAAAACCCTTTCCACAAAGCTATTGCTGGGGGGGATTGAAAGAGCAAACTGCACCGGTCTGTAAAGTGGCTTGCAGTCTGGAGCTTTACTAAAAAAAGTCACTTAGCGATCACTTACAGATGCCTCTGTCATCTGTAACAGGGCTGGCAATGCAGCAGTTAAAGCACAGTAGTCTGAGTAAAGTGCTTCAATGTCCACATCCAATTTGAAGAGGTCTGCAACTGTACGCAGTTATGGCCAAGTTACAGGATGTTGGAGGCTGAGGACCTGCATAGCTTTAAAGGGACTATTATCATAGTCAAACCACTTCTGTAGGTAACAAAGTGCTTTACTGTAAAATCACAGAAGGTCCTACAGACCTGCTGTGCGACAGCTGGAGTAAAGTGCTGTAAGGCAGATGAAACTTTAGCACCAAAGAACTGGTCATCTAGCCTTCTCTGCAACTCATCTTTTAGACTTTTCATCACGGTGTACAACTCTGGAGCACAGAGAGTGTTACTTTCAAGTTTTGCTATAGACTTGTGGAATACCTGCAGGATGTAGTGCATGAAATGTATGTAGCACTCTGCCTCCGAGACATCCCCACTGATGCCATCCTCATCGGCCTCCACAAATTTCCAGATAAGGGGTGACAGTCCTCAGGCCCTTGACTAATAAAATAACTTTTAATAGCAGGCCAACATTCTACCAGCCTTGCCACAGCTGGGAACAAAGACAGCCACCTTGTTACAACATGCTCCATTATTTCCTTAAAGTCCTGGTCTAGGAAAGAATAGAAGCCTTTCAACAGTGCCATTTTTTAGCAGATGCTGAAAACTCACTATGTACTTTCAAAACCAGAGTCTCCACATCAAACTTTGCAAGGGACTTGCTTGCATGCTTGGCACAGTTATGTATTACATGGCATAAACAGTTTGCTGCAATGATGTGAGGCACCTCAGATTTCAAACTTTTAAAAACAGACCTGTGCTTTCCATAATTGACTGAGGCATTGTCTGCAGCATAGCTAGCAATGTTTTGTACTTTGAGTCCTTTATGCACAAGGATGTCCTTTATTCTAGTAAAGATACATTCAGAACTTTCGTTATGATCCTCGTAGAAATCAAGGAGTTTCTGTTGTGTGCCATGGGTGTGAGTAAAGTACTGAATAACTAAAGGGAACATTTTTCTGTTCCCTTTATTGGATGCATCTGATCCCACTGAGAAATAGGAATTGCCAAGTTCCTGCAGAAGGAGCTCCTCTGAATGAGGTGCAAGTACATTCATGACAATACTCTCAGATTTTGTCTTCCCACAGGTGAGTTTTGAAGCCAAAGTAGAATCAGGGAAGACTGTCGGTGCCAGCTTACCTCCACAATCTATGGATACATATGAGTGACCATGTTTCACTCCATGATAGACTGCTGTCACTTCAGCTGCAGTGACTTTGGAAGCTTCACTGCTTACACTACGTGGCTGAATAAACTTGGTCATTACGAGGTTCTGCCTCTGGAGCTGAAGGCTTTGCTGATGTTTGTCTGACTTCTGATGGCTTTTCAATGCCTTTTCCCCATCCCATTTTACAGTGAAAATTGTTCCACAGGATGTGCACTTTGCCATGGCATCTGCATTTGGAACTGGTCGCACCCATGAGTAGCTTTGCTCCCACACCTTATTATAACTGCAGAAAAACCTCTTAGGAGACACGCTTTCAGCCTCTTGATGATCCATTGACCTTTTCCTGAACATGATTCGTGCAGGATCCTTGCTCAACACTACAATAAACCAAAACAGCTATTAATAGAAAATCAAAACACTTGTGACCAACACCAGTGCCTGGTGGGGCCTGTGTCAGTCAGTAGCCACTAGCCAGAGTTCACATTCACATGTGACTCTCCAGACTTTCACACCCTAGTAATACCAAGTTGGTATTGGGAAAAAAATGAGACTCCTCATGAAAAATTACAGTGAAGATAAAGCAATGAAAGGCAGAAGCAACTCCTGTCAGAGGGACTTTCTGCAGCTGTTACACATGAACCTGGTGTGACAGCAGAATATGCACAGAAGGCATTCAACTGTGTGTAAAACACATGGGTCAGACACTACAGCAATGCACCAAATTAAGACCCTCTACTTTTATGTAGAAGTTCCCAGTGCAAAAGTTATCCAGCTGAGTCTGAACACAGCAAGAAAGTTCAGGCATACTGTGGACTGACAAGATAAAGATGAAATACATGGCAGCTTAGCAATCATACCCTCTGGCTACAACTGTAATAACTTGCATAAAGACAAACAGGACATAGTGTGGGCCGACACAATGATAAACATGAAATATGTAACTCAGCAATCATAATACCCTCTGGCTGCAACAGTAATAACTTGCATAATGATAAGAGACCGTATGGGCAGACATGATAAAGACGAATTCCGTAGCCCCACAGTAGTCCAGATGCAACACCCCATATTAAGTGCAATTTCTCTTAAAAGCACAGAGACCAGTCAACTTGGGGCTGGTTTCTCCCCTTTTCCACTCCAGATCACCACCACCACCTCCCACTGGCACAGTTAGAGTTGAACATAGTGGCCAAGTGAAGACCTCCAGCACCCTATTTATCAAACAGTGCTTTGGGCCCCTGCTCAAGCAGTTGAGACACACTTGGTCTGATTTATATACACAAGGGAAAGGCTGGCACAAGTTTACTAACTATGCCCCCTTTTCCCCAGACTACAACGTAATCATTGCCAGCTACTCCTTATAAGCAACTTTAAGGCCCTAATAAAGTGTGTTCAGTCTTACTGTGCAATATTAATAAACATTGCTAGTTTGACCAATGCCAAGGTAGAGTGGCCCAGTGTCACTAAATAAATATTTAAGTAGTCTCAAAACTTAAATATCTACACAACAAAATGTTAGAAAATATCCAGTGTATATTCACTGTAACAAGCTCAAAACCACATGAAATATTTCACATTGACAGTCCCAAAGAAAAGCAACTACATTAAGCCTTGCTATATACCCAAGACACCTAGAAAGCAAAACAGGTCAAGGTAAACATCACAGTGATAGACTAGAAAAGACAGTTCTACAGTCCAAGCATCCTATACAAATCATGTAGTCATATATTCACTGTAACATCAAATGAACTAAGCCTTGGTATAGACGGTATACCCTAGAAAACACAGATAAAGGTAAACAGTGCTGATGACAAGCTAGATAAAAAAGCTACATTTAAGCCTCACTACAATACGAAGACTGTACACCCTAGACATAGACACCCTAGGAAGAAAAACACAGGTCAAGGTAAACATCACGGTGATGACAGACTAGAAAAGACAGATCTACAGTCCAAGCATCCTATACAAATCATGTAGTCATATATTCACTGTAACATCAAATGAACTAAGCCTTGGTATAGACGGTATACCCTAGAAAACACAGATAAAGGTAAACAGTGCTGATGACAAGCTAGATAAAAAGCTACATTTAAGCCTCACTACAATACGAAGACTGTACACCCTAGACATAGACACCCTAGGAAGAAAAACACAGGTCAAGGTAAACATCACGGTGATGACAGACTAGAAAAGACAGATCTACAGTCCAAGCATCCTATACAAATCATGTAGTCATATATTCACTGTAACATCAAATGAACTAAGCCTTGGTATAGACGGTATACCCTAGAAAACACAGATAAAGGTAAACAGTGCTGATGACAAGCTAGATAAAAAGCTACATTTAAGCCTCACTACAATACGAAGACTGTACACCCTAGACATAGACACCCTAGGAAGAAAAACACAGGTCAAGGTAAACATCACGGTGATGACAGACTAGAAAAGACAGATCTACAGTCCAAGCATCCTATACAAATCATGTAGTCATATATTCACTGTAACATCAAATGAACTAAGCCTTGGTATAGACGGTATACCCTAGAAAACACAGATAAAGGTAAACAGTGCTGATGACAAGCTAGATAAAAAGCTACATTTAAGCCTCACTACAATACGAAGACTGTACACCCTAGACATAGACACCCTAGGAAGAAAAACACAGGTCAAGGTAAACATCACGGTGATGACAGACTAGAAAAGACAGATCTACAGTCCAAGCATCCTATACAAATCATGTAGTCATATATTCACTGTAACATCAAATGAACTAAGCCTTGGTATAGACGGTATACCCTAGAAAACACAGATAAAGGTAAACAGTGCTGATGACAAGCTAGATTAAAAAGCTACATTTAAGCCTCACTACAATACGAAGACTGTACACCCTAGACATAGACACCCTAGGAAGAAAAACACAGGTCAAGGTAAACATCACGGTGATGACAGACTAGAAAAGACAGATCTACAGTCCAAGCATCCTATACAAATCATGTAGTCATTATATATTCACTGTAACCAAGTCCAAAACCAGATGAAATATTTAAAACATTGCAGTAAAAACAGCTTTGGTATACCCTAGAAAATGCAGATCAAGGTAAACATAGCAGTGATGACTAGAGAAATGATAGTTCTACAATCATAGCTCTACAATCATAGCAAGAACCCTATATAACTCCGTCAGTATACAATCACTATCAAAGTGCACCCACATGAAAAATAATAAATCAAAGTGCACCCACATGAAAAATAATAAATCAAAGTGCACCCACATGAAAAATAATAAATCAAAGTGCACCCACATGAAAAATAATAAATCAAAGTGCACCCACATGAAAATAATAAATCAAAGTGCACCCACATGAAAAATAGTTACACTAACTGCAGTTAAAACAGCCAAACAAACCCTTCCTATATATATCTGCAGACAGTATACTAGAAACTACAGATAAAGAATAAGGTAGATGTGGTGATTACAAACTAGAAATTGTTCTAGTTAATAATCACCACATGTTGAACATCTAGATACAGTTACACACATTTTGTCACCATCAATGAATGAGATAGTGCCAGCACAGCTAGTGAATTAATATAAATTTAATATTTAAAAAATTCACTAGTAGCTGTGCTGGCAATATTTCATTCCCCTTGTCACACTAATCTTTGAAAATCTACCTTAATTCCAAAGAATTTATCCATTAAAAAAATTCCACTTACCTCCAGAAAAAGCAGCAGCAGGGCTCCTTAAACAAGCTCTCAGCCAGAAGAGAACAGGCAGCTAACAAAGGGCCAGCAAGCAGCAGGCAGGCAGGGGAACACAACACCACCCAGTCGGCCAGTCCACAGCACCTCTCCAGGGCAAGACTCCAGCAAGCAAGGCAAGCAGCAGGGCTAGGGCAATCCTTCCAGGCTCCAGGCAGGGCAAGACTCCAGCAAGCAAGACAAGCAGCAGGGCTAGGGCAATCCTTCCAGGCAGGGGAAGACTCCAGCAAGCAAGGCAAGCAGCAGGGCTAGGGCAATCCTTCCAGGCTCCTCCAGGCAGCAGCAGCAAATGAAACCAGCACACCACACCAGGCAATCCACTGAAGACGTCCCGAACAGCTGAACCAGCAAGAAATTTCAGACCTTACCGACCTTGTACTGACTGACAGTAAAAGGTAAAAGCATAGCTGAAGCACCGCTTTTTATCCCCTAATTTTCGCGGGCTTTGCGGGGATTTGACTTGCAAATCTAAGTGTTGATTGGCTGCTTGCTGCATGAGCCTCTTCTGCAGCAAGCAGCCAATCAACCGAGAGTCCAAGACGGCAATGTCATTTTTTTTTTTTTTGTCGTACAGACGCGCTGACGTCGTACAACTTATTTCCGGACTCCCAGAGCGAGAACCGGAGAACCGGAGTGCTCTATTGATTTCCGGGCACTCCGGAAAAAAAACGGAGGGGTGGCAACGCTAGTCTTGGTTGGAGAGAGCTTTACCTCCAGTTTGGCTAGATAAGTGTATCTCTCACAGGTTGTAGTGTTGGGTAGTAGGAGAAAAGGGTTGTCTGTGTACATGAGGCAATTTCTACATTGCCCCAAGATGCCCAGATTCATCAGATAGACAGGGGAGAACACTGGGAGCTGACCCTTGGACATAACTGAATAAAAAACTATTTTCCTCTAGATAAGTGAGGGAAGTGAGTACAAGAGCTGTTTTTCTCTAAGCAAGTGAGGAAAGTAAGTGCAAAAACTGTTTTCCTCTAGGTAATGAGAAAGGTTGAGTGCTATAGTAATTGGTAGCTTTAGTGCCTACAACAAGTTCTGAACAAGTGCTGAGCATGAATAAGCAAATTTAAGTGCTAAAACTAAGAATCTGTAACTGCACTAGACTAGTTACAGGAAAGAAACAAGTGCAAATGCGGGCTTTCAAATCAGAAAGTTGAGAGAGATGGAAAATATTGCTCAGATGGCCAATAACTACAATTTCTGGGCCAGAACCACTCCTTATGTGGTAGACAGGTTACCTAGTGCTTACCACTCCCACTGACAAGCTAGAAGGCTTCCCTCCAACACAGAAAAGCTTGGGGGGCTCAGAAGCTTACATACAGTCCTGGATACGGCAAATTTGTATCTGAACTACACTAGTTACAGGAAACCTAGGAAACAGGCTTACAGTTTTTTTTTTTTTTTTTTTTACAGAAAAGTAGCTAAAACAGCAGTAAAAACAATTCAAATGCAGTGCAAGATAGCACACTTGGGTATGTAGCAATATTAGACCAGACACAGTTTAAAAAATGCAATTAAATTAAAAATGACTAAAAACAAGTGCAGAAGGAGTGTATTAGGTAGAATGTGGTAAAGAGGTGGGACTGGGGGGAGTATCCCAGATCAAATCTATAGTGGGGTGGGCAACTGCAAAAGCCACCAAATTTAAACAACAAACCAGAAATAGGGAGGGTGGGTAAGACAAAACACTTTCAGCAGAGATCTGAAAAACTATACAGTGAATCAAAAATAACTGCAAAACTCTGAATAAAATTAGTCCAGCAACAATTTACAGTACACAATTCTGAAGAACCAAAACAATATACTTAGCTCTGTATATTTCCAGACAGTTTGAAAAGAGCTCTGTTAGATACAGGTTCCTGCAATCATCATACCATTTGGCAAAAATATGACCCCTACTGATTACCACATCAACAGCAACCCCATAAGCATGCAACCTGTGATGAGAGACCTGGGCACTCAGGGTGATAACAACCTCGCGTTCCACCATCCTGTAGCAGCAGTAGTCAGAAAAGCCATTTACTTGGTTAATCTCATAAGTAAAGGGATTGCATCCAGAAAAAAGGAGGTTATTACCTCTCTATACTCCTCCCTCATTAGACCAATAATTGGGTAAAATGCCCCGTTTGGGATGTACCTCTCCAAACATCTACACCAACTGGAAAGGCCACTGAAATACCTCACAAAGATAATCCATGGCTTCCAACACCTGTCCTATGCAGACAGGCTCAAATCAATATCACTTTAATCAGTATCATACAGATCGCTCAGGGGTGATCTGTGTCTCGCCTACAAGGCAACCTCAGACCCTGCCCTACTAGAGATACTCCATATCTGTAAGTATAACTCCTCAAGCACTACCCACTCAAAAGGCTTGAATCTAATATGCAACATCAACAAATCCTGCTGGAGAGACAGGTTTGTCTCTCAGAGGCTGTCCCGTCTCTGGAATAGACTTCCCATACACGTCAAACAGAGCATCAGGGTGTCCCTCTTCAAGCACAACCTTGAGGAGTGGATGGGAAACCACAAATTTGTCCCAGGGGTTCCACCTGTGTCCCTCATTGGCAGGGGTGACAGATGCTGACTGAGGTTTCATTTTGGGGATAAACTCTTGGCTAGGCTTGAAGGGCCCCAGGGCCATTAGCCTAGTAACCTCCTATGATCCTATGGGTCTTGTAGATGGTTCGCCCTTATGTAGGAGAATGACTGTAGCTGTTCTCCATTTCCTTGGCACAAAATGTGTATGTAGGCTGTGGTTGAGCAATGTTGTTACGGGTGTGGTTAAATCATGTTACATGCTATTTAAGCTGTATCCAAGGATATTGTTTTGAAACACTGATACAATATTTTTAGCTTTGGATATTACTTTTAGCACTTGATCCTCTGTAGCAGCTGTAGAAGAGCCAGTTTCAGGTAGATCTTGAGTGACAGATGGACTGAAGGGAGGGGTAAAGTTAGAACTAAATATATCAGCCAGTAGATTTACTATATCTTCATCCTCAGTGTAGGTAACACCATTCGCAATCAGCTTAGTGCATTCCAGAGTTGTGCATTTGAGATTATGAATAGAACTAAAAAATGCCTTGTGATTTTCTTGGTTTGGGTAGCCATTTTATCCTCATACTAGGCTTTGGTAGATTTTACTTAGCTCCAGAATTGTTTGTTTATTTCAGTGACAATAGCTTTAACGTTATAGGAATTACTCTTCTTACTTTTAGTCAAAGTTATTTTCCTTTTATTATAAAGCTTGTTGATATTATGGTTCTACCATGACGGTTTGTTTCTGGGGTTTCCCCTGCACTTGTTCCTATGGGATACAGCTGCATCTACCAAGCTGTTTACATGCCAGTATAGTGTGACTGGTATCCATTTCTGTGTATTCTGTGGAGTTAACTGGGTTTGTTGGGGATTTGCAACTTGCCAATGTATAACCTAGGAGTAAGTAGCTTATCTTCAAAGAAACTTCTAATAGTACCTTGGGTGGACTGGATTTCTGGTTTCAGTTTTATTTCAAAGGAGACTGCAGATCTAACAAAAGATGAAGATATGCAAGGGATGGCGCAGGATGCCCCCAGATTAGTAAGGACAAGATGCAGGGGTGCAGCAGTTAGTGTTGTTGTCTCACAGCAAGAGGATCTCCAGTGTGATTCTCAGCTGGGGTGCCTTCTGTGCGGAGTCTGCATGTCCTCCCTGCATTCATGTAGGTTTCCTACGAGTGCTCCAGTTTCCTCCCACATTCCAAAGTCATGCATCTGGAGTGTTTCTCCCTAGGCCACAGCTGAAAATGGGCTCTGTCCCCGTCAGACTTTCCTGGTAAATAAATGTTAAATAAATAAATAAATACAATGTAATTCCCCATAGTGGGTACTGTGACTAATTGCTCCAGGGCATTTGTATTAACAAAGTCCAGGAGTCTCGCTGCTTGTGTACTACTGGTACTGTAGGTTTTCCAATCTATAGTTGGATAGTTTAGATAACCTAGGAAAATGACATTGGGTTTAATACTGAGTGATTCTAGTTCCTGTAGAGAGATGTCATGGCTTTATTTTGTCATAGACAGTTCAATAGCAAGTGAATAAAAGGAATGGGACCTTTCTGATGGTTAGTTGGACATGAAGACTCTCAAATGCATCATGTTGTTTTACCAGCCTTGGTGTGAGTCTCCTCTGGATGTAGATTTAAGCAGTCACCTTCTTCTCCTCCTGCACAGTATCTGGTCTAAATGTGTTGAAGGTGTTACAGCCTTCAACATCTGAAGTGCTCTCAGCTATTTTATACCATGTCCCAGTCACTATACAGATATGAATTCTTCCAGGGTGAGAAGAGCTTGCAGGGAGTTGAGTTTCTTGTTTAGGCTCCTAGCATTAGTCCATAACACCTTTATATTTCCCTTTGCTTGCTTCATTATGTTGGTAGGTTTCTCAAGTTCCCTAAAATAGGCCTTATGGGAATGGACAATGTCTTTGTCAATAACTGAAACCCTAGCGAAATATGCAGGCCATCCCTGGCAAAGCAGCACTGTCTGTCGATCATATTCTCCCATGCTGACAAATATTGGACACCCTGTGCATGACACCAAAAAACATGTTTATTTAGCCTTTGCTGACCTGGTTAGTCCCACAAGGCTGGTAGCTTCTTTTCATGGAAGACCCAAGTTAGTATTTAAACTACTAGGAAAAACTTGGCTAGAGCATCAGGTTACTTCCTCTACTTGTCATTGTTGTGACTAGGACCCATTTTGCATGAGCACTTCCTGTTTCCATTCCAGACACAAAGGTGGCCCAGAGAAATGGGGAGGCAGATGGAGAGAAAAGGAGCTAAGGGATGGTGAGAGAAATGGAGGGGTAAGCCAATATTGAGACCAGAGAATGCATGAAGGATTCTGAGGAGATGTTTCAAAGAAATCTGTTTGATGGAGATTAGTCGGCAAATTATGGATGTATAATTACAACCCTCCAGTTGGGAGGATTACAGGATGATACAAAATGGTGATGAAGAGTGAGACAGAAAATGAAGGAGATCTTTCCTGGGGGAACATTATGGAGAAAATATAAATGGAGGCTGCAGAAACAATCCTGAAGAAGATTGGTGAGATGGAAAAGAAAATATATGCAGAAATATAGAATGAGGCAAAAGACGAGAAATAGAAAAGAAAAAGGCAGAAGAAAATGAAAAATGGAAGTGCATGATAAGGATTCAAAGTAAAAAAGACAAAGAAATGGGCAGGTCTGGAGTGTGAGAAAATTTGATAGCTCCTTTGGGTGTAAAACCACATGAGGTAAGAGTGTTCATTCTTATTAATAAAGAGACATCTGTGGCATTATATTTGAGACTGTTTCTCAATGGAAACATTTTTTGGAGAATATGAAAAAAGAAAGACTATAACCCATGGAACCTTTATGTGATAAAAGGATTTAACAGGAAAAAAAATCATGTACAATTTCCTTTCAAACAGAGGTGGAAAACGATACTTTGAATGGACACTTGAAAACTCTATGTAAAGAAATACTTGACAATGAACAAGTTTAAAAGGGGTTTATGGACTGGTAGATGGGATTGTAATATTATGTTAGAAACAGAAAGAGCAAAAAAAAAAAATATATATATATATATATATATATATATATATATATATATATATACCAAGCATGATAAATGTGGATGGGAATGGGGATGTCATAACTATCTATGATAAAAGAAAATGTTATATTTCTGAGGAAATGGGATATGATGCAAAAATAATGTGAAGTGAAATGTTAGAAATATAAAAAATGGACATTTATGGATGGCTTGTAAAATAAAAAAAAAAGAGTAAGGAAAAAAAGAAAGAAGAAAATGAAAGAGAAGAAATTTTAGAAGTAGTAGAAATAGAAGACGAATTATATGAGAAAAAATAATGCAAAGGACATAGAAGAAGGCTCTGAAATACATGATGAAGAAGATATAAATTGGGAGATAGCAAAAGAAAAAATAAATAATTATTTTGGTAAAAAAGGAAAATTTATAAAGAAAAGTACAAAAGAAAAAGAAAGGAAATGAATGAAAAAGAATGCTTACAATTAATGGATTGGGGTTGGTATAATAGTTAAGGTCACAGACACAAGGTTCAGTGTTTGAGTCTCACCTTTGATAAGGAAATTGTCTAGGCTTAGAATGTTCCATGAAAACAGTAAGCCTGGTAATTTGCTATGAACTTATGAAATCATGAATCAAAGGGAAAATGAAAATTTTAGAGTGCTTTCTGTTAATATGAGTGTGAATAGTATTGAGAATATAGGAATAAGAATAGGGATTTTGGAGTGCTGTAATGCTGTAATGTAGTGGGATGTAATCTAATTACATTAGAAGAAACATGATTTTTAACAAATGAAGAAAGACTGCAAACAGCGAAACTATGAAGAGGAAAGATAATCTGGAATTTCGGAAATGAGAGATGTTCTGTAATGGGTGTATTCTGTAGAAATATAGTAATGATATTAGATATAACTTTAGCAAAAATGGGAAGATTAGCCATTGCAGATTTAAAATAGAGAGAACAAGTACATATAATTACATTATATGTCTATACTAATTGTAAAGAAAAGGAAAGCTTATTTCATCAGATTTCAGACTATGTAGGGATACATATGAGTATTATAATAACAGGAGACTTTAAAAGTGATTTAAGAGGCAAGTGTAAAGAGAAAGAAAATGATATAAGAAAAATATTAGAAGTTATAAGATGTGGTAAGTTAAAAATCTTATGGGACAAAATTTCATGGGCATACAAAAAGGTATGTATAGAAATGAAATACATTATTTTATAATATCAGAAGGTTTAGTTATAGGAGAAGGGGTGTTAGCTGAAACAAGATTTTCTAATCATCTTACAATGTGGCTACAGATAAAGGAAAACAAGGAATATATAAAAAATAGGGAAATGAATAAAAAAGATGAATAAAACCATGGAATGAAGAAGGAAAGAGATAAGTGATACAGTTATGGAAAGATCATATTACTATGAGAACATTTTATAAAAATCTGGTCTGAATGGTGGATGATATTCAAGGAAAAATATAAAAACTGTTTTTAACAGTGGAAATATGGTATGAGAAAAATAGAGAAAGAAAAATATAAAAGAACATATCACAATAAATTTGAAGATTTACAACATAATGGTGGAATGTACTTTGACAAGGAAAAGCAATTATATGAAGGAAATCAAGAAAAATACAAGATATTTTTTGCAAAGAAAAGGGAAGGAATATTTAGTTACTAAAGCAGATTAGTAAAGGAAGATGATAGTGTAATGAGAGAAATAAGCTAGCTTGAATTCTGGAAAATATGTATAGTGCAGTATAATGTGTACAAGAAATGTTTAAAGAAAAAAGAAGGAAGTAAATAACATGAAAAGCAGAAAGGATAACAGAAAAATGCAATAAGGAATTGGAAAATGAGATTTATTTATATCATCTTGATAAAGTATTAGGACAAGTAAATGTAGATTCAGCTGCAGGACCAGATGGAATAGGGTATGACATAGATAAAAATTTAAGGGATTGGCAAAAAAATATATTTAATGATTTTGAATGAATGATTAAATGAAAGGTTTATGTATAAAGAATTATGCAGTGGAATACTTAATATGAAAGAAGGAAGGTAAAAGACAATTACAAAAAATGAAGACTGGTAGTACTGAATAATAATAAGATCTTTATGAAAATAATACAAAATAGATTTGAAACTAAAATGGAAAATGCAATGGAAGATAGTATATATATATAGTATAAAGGGGAAGGGATGTCAAGAATTATTAATGATAGTTAGAGAAATTGTAGATAATATTATGGATAGAAAAGAAAAACTGGAAACCATGATAGGAGACTTTAATAAGGAGTTTAATAAAATAGGACATAAAATCTTATGAGGAATAATGAAAGAATAATGAGACAGTTAGGAAATAGTGTGCGTCAGTGTATAGTAATAATTAAGTAAAATACTTGTAAATGGATGGTTAAGCTACAAAGTGCATATGAAGAGTGACATAAGACAGGGATGCTCAATGAGTTGTATACTCTTTGCATTAGATATAAATGTGATAGTATGTGAAATAAATTACAAACTGAAGGAGTCAGGGTATATAGCACCTGAAGAGTTAAGAATTTCAGTTCTGTTATTATAATGCCATCTGCATATGTTAACTGTAAAAACAAAATTTGGACAAAAGAAATAATACTTTGAACAAATGAGTATCTAGAGGTAATAGGGGTGGCTATAAATAAGGATAAAAGTAAAGTTTAGGTGATAAAATAAAGATGGGTGGTATATGTTTACAATGAATGAAATTTCTGAGTTCGGTATAAAATTTGGGAATAAAGACATAAGTAGAATTTAATGGGAAAAAACAACAGAAGAAATAAAACAAACATTATTTTCTGGAGAACATATAAATTATCGTTCAGAAAAAAATCCGTACTTGATAAATTTAGTACTGATGGGAAAAAAAATCATACTTAGTAAATGTATTTATGTTGCCAATAGTATTTGAAAAGGAATTATTACAGATAATTTATTTATTTTATTAATTTATTTACATTTGTTGACCGGGAGTGTCCGACTGGACGTAGGTCCATTTTCAGCAGAGGCCCATGGAGAAAAGCTCCACTATTACTACTAACTAAATATTACTAGCTAAGTATTTCATTTATAAGGGTTATATATTAAACCCAGTAAAAATAGGAGTTTTACATGTAAATAAAGAGGAAGGAGGTTTAGGGTTAGTTAAACAAGTAGTATATGATGCTTTGTTAAATCTGTACAAAGTATTACAGTGAATAAATGAAAAATATAAAAGATTAGAAGTACAATTGTATAAGTATGATAACTTTTGGGGTACAGTAAAAACAGTTAAAGAGAAAAAGAGTGTAGAAATGAAAAAATGTTATCAAGAAACAATATTTTTGTGGAAAATAGAAATTGATGATATAGAAAAAGAAAGAAGAGTATGGTATAAGAATGTATGATAAAACATCACCAAATAAACCATGGGAAAATATAGCAATTGAAAAAAAAATGAAAGCTATAAAATAAAAAGCAAATAGTGTAATCAGAAAGTAGAATGTCAAGATTTTTTGTGAAGACTGGTAACAGATAAATTACTAGTAAAAGGAAATATGCCATATAAAAAGAAGAAAAAGAAACTGCTGAATGTTTGTTTTTGAAATGTAAAAGAGTCAAAATGTATGGGAAAAGCTACATAAAGAAGATTGTTTAGAAGATATAAAAGAAGTGGATAAAATAAACATGGATATGTTTAAATATGAATATTATAAGAACAGAAATAAAGAATATATTCAATGAATAGATAAAAAAGTTATTGCATGTCATATGGGTTATATGGAATGAAAGGATAAATGAAATTATGTTTAATCATCGTCATCTTCTTTTGGCTGTTCCCGTTAGGGGTCGCCACAGCGGATCATCTGTTTCCATTTCTTCCTGTCCACTGCATCATGCTCTTTTACACCAACCGCCTGCATGTCCTCTCTCACCACATCCATAAACCTTATCTTAGGCCTTCCTCTTTTCCTCTTACCTGGCAGCTCCATCCTTAGCATCCTTTTCCCAATATACCCAGCATCCCTCCTCAGCACATGTCCAAACCAAAGCAATCTCACCTCTCTTGCTTTGTCTCCAAACTGTCCAACCTGAGCTGACCCTCTAATATACTGATTCCTAATCCTGTCCATCCTAGTCATACCTAGTGCAAATCTTAACATCTTTAACTCTGCCACATCCAGCTCTGACTCCTGCCTTTTCGTCAATGCCACTGTTTCCAACCCATATAACATAGCTGGTCTCACTACCCTCTTGTAGACCTTCCCTTTCACTCTTACTGGTACCAGTCTGTCACAAATCACTCCTGACACTCTTCTCCACCCATTCCACCCTGCCTGTACTCTCTTCTTCACCTCGCTTCCACACTCACCATTACTCTGAACTGTTGATCCCAAGTTCTTAAACTCATCCACCTTTACCAACTCTACTCCCTGCATACTCACCATTCCTCTACCCTCCCTCTCATTTATACACATATATTATGTTTAATGGTAAATGGATTTTAGCAACAACATTAAACAAAATCAGACGGTTGTTATGGAGAAAGGAGTGGGGGTCTAATACAGATGAAAATTTAGTATAATTGTAAGGAAATTCTGAATATATGTAAACATTTGTATATCTAAATGTTTGTACATTTGTAAATATCTGTAAATATATAAATACATTGTAAATAACAGTTTTTTTTTGTATATAAATAAGGGACCCCTACTCTTTTTGAAAAGTGCCATGGGATTTTTTACGTACAATTGAGCCACCAGTAACTCAAGCAGATGGAGTCTGGGTTTAACATCTCATCCGATGGAAAGTGCACTCAGGACTGCAGCCCCACTTCTTATGCTGCAGTGTGGTGTCAGTAATCAATCTACCTGGTGTGGGGATAGAACTCACAGACTTCTGCATCAAGGAAAGTGTGCTACCTGTTGCATTACTAGCACTGATTGTTGTACCACTTTCACTGCCAAATTATTATAATTATTGAAGTTAATTATTTATCACAACATCATCATTGGAGAAGGTAGAATGTGCTCAATGTTTGGCTCATACCTGCCTTGCACACACAGTTTGAGAGCTCCATTATATCTCTCTTCATATAGTCCAAGCAAGTGCACCTCAAGTCACTGACACCAGCATGAACTAAACAGTCATACTGGTACTTGTTGTTCAAGGACTTGAGTGCATGCGTGATCTTACACATCCTGGCACCAGATAAGCAACTAACCATCACTCTTTCCTTGTTCACCCTGGTAAGAAGCACATCTATATGTCTTTCAATTGAGTCATTTATAACAAGAATGTATGGTCGAGTCAATGCCTGCCTTATTGCCACAGCATATGTGACTTTGGGACTCCTTGTGCTATGTGGGCTTCATATGCTGAGTGTGCTTTGTGCCTGTGTTGCGTTTCGGAGGTCTCTGAGGTTTAGGCAAGATAATCTTTAGAACTGCAGCAAATGATGGGTTATGTGTATTCTGATGGTCTTGGAGAGATGTGATGTGTGGTGTACTGCTGACAATTTTTGTGTCTGAATTTACTGTGTGTGAGGTAGTTAGTATAAAATATAAGTACTGTCCACAGAAGTCATAAGCTAAAAGTTTTCCTTTTTTTTCTAAGCTCTGCATACTTTCAATTACACAGTGATACTATCATGAGGAGTATTCACTATTTCCAGTGGATTGCTATGACCATATATTCACAGTTCAGCCTCTGATCATGAATATATCAAGGTTTTTCAGAGTGTGAACACACATTCTGATCTGATAAATATTCAGAAAAATAAAGACAGTTTAATGTTTGTGGGAGAATAAATCATTCCCTAGGAGTTGCAAATCAAACTAAAAAAAAAACATATCAAATCAACTAAAATTCACAACATTATTCAACTCAATGGTAATAAAAAACTTTAAATTAGTGCAATAGTAGAGGAAAGCTTGCCTAGAATGATTATTTTCATAGATAGATTTTCAGTCAGTTCTTTTTTCCTCAGTCTTTTTTACTAAATACTTTCCAATGCCAAATTCTAGCCATCTTACAGTTTCACAATTTTGCCAAATATGAACACAGCTGAATATATTAAAACATATGCATCCCAATAGTACGCACACTATTGTAACAGAATGCCTACTTCCTGACACTATTTTTAGCATTTTTTTGCTCCTTTTAACCCTACCTCTTAAATATTCTTTCACATATTCTGATATATCTTTACCCTCTGAACAACATCTTCTTCTGATTTCATACCCCCCCCCACTTCCACCTATCTTATCCTAAACTCAAAGTCTGAATCCGGTGCTTACATGGTCTTCTTCAGTTTTTGCTGGTCTATATTATAGTTTTACTTCTGACAGACATGGCCTTAGCAATTACCTGTCTGATTTCATCACTTTTTTCAGCAAAAAAAAAAAAACAATACTAACCCAGAGTGAAAAAAAATAACTGTAATAGTAAGAAGGTGGGACTTCAGGATGCAGGGGAAACAGAACCCTGACTAAGTTCAGATGTGGTTTTAAGTAATGACCTCTCTACTAAGTAGCACCTCAGGAGTTCATGGTGTGGTTATAGGAAACAAACATTATTTTTTAGTTTGTCTCTTCTGGAGTAGGGAAGGGTCTTCCACATGGATGGATAGCTCTCAGTGGTGATTCAGGAGTTTCAATTCATGATCAGATTAAGAGGGGTGACCACTAACAGATGTTTATTGTCTTTGTAACTTTATCGGTGTGGTGGCAGGGAATTGTAGATCATACCAAAAACAATCACAATAAAGGTAGGGATGATGCTGTGCTGGAATGCCTCAGTCTCCATTCTGGACTGGGAAGGAATACTGAAGTCCAGTGGGTAAGTATAGCTTGAGGACCAGTGCAAAGGTGGGGCAGCAGCATGTGGTCAGCTGCCATAGGTGACAAAAAAACTACGTTATTAAGACCTTTCCCTACAAATGTACACATCTTCTGCTAATCAAGGGCTATTCAAAACTACAGTCTCAGTATTGTAATCATGACAGACATTTTATACTAGAAGTTAGTGAAAAAACTGCATTACTAAATCAAAATGGAAAATTCCTGATAGGCTTCAACAATCCAGAATTCACAAGAGATGTATTCTGAACCACACAGTTCAATACAGCCTACAAATGAATCTTACAATAGACACTTTGCCACACTAAAACTGAAAAGACACTAGTTTTACAAGAAACAATAAATAAACAAAATGGAGAATATAAACAGTTGCAGATCCAGAAGTGGGTGAGGTTGCACAAAGGCTATTAAAGAACTCATTTGGGGGGTAGAATTATAGCCCTACATAAGGTGATTAGGATGCATCCATAAGGTCTGATTCTCTAGGTGAAGAAATGGGAAATATAATAACTGACATTCATTTTTCTATCTGAAATACATACAAGTATAACAAATACTGCTTTCCTGCCCCACTCTGCACATGGTTGACTGTGGCAGCAGTAATTGGCACCTTCTGTCCACTTTACTTAATTATGTATTTATTTGTTTGTTAACCACGGTAAAGCATTCATCTAGCTGGACCATTCTCATGCTCAGCTGAAGGAGCACATTTATTTAATTATCTATCTTTATTTACTTATTTACAATTAGGGTACATAAACTGGTCTACCGATCTTTTTCAGTCATGATCCATGTATAAAACAGGACAAAGGTGAACAAAAACAAGATAAATAATAAGATAATTAATAGTAAAGCAAAAAAAAAAATAAGATGAACTAAATAGTGATGTAAGAATAACTACAAAAAGTACATTTTTGAATTGTTATTGGTAAAGTTTAATACATACACTGTATACAAGGAGGCAAGGGCGTGCTCATTCAAATGCTGTAAAGTCTTATGCTTCACTAGAGTGAAGTTTTTATGATGGATTACTTAGCCAGTATCATGGAATAACATGCATCTGGCATCTAGATAAAGAAAATCTTTTGGAAGGAGTCTAAGATATCACTGCTTTTTACATTATTATGTAAATGTTTCCAAGCAGCAGGCCCCATTCTAGAAAAAGCTTTTTCTCCAATACGATGTTTGAATTGAGGCCTGGCAACAATGAGAATGTCATTCTGCTTGCTTTTAAGTGAGCAGTATTGACCTCTTTGTTAAGTTTTGTTCTTGGGGGGGGGGGGGAGTAACCCAGCAGAAGAATTTTAAATAAAAGGGTACCTAGAAGCAGAGAAGCATTGCTTCTTCTGCATATTACATGGAACCAATGGAATTTCTGAAGTAATTCACAGTGATCTGTCATACAGTCTGCATGAAGAGCAAATCTACCTATTTCAGACTTAGTGGTTTGTAGCTGTAAGGTTTTGTGGGTTAAATGCAGGCTTACAAGCAGTAGGGTATATTCTAATTTGGGAATCATAACATTTTTAGCTATTGCTGTTCATAAAGCAAGAGAGAGAAGGTGGGAGATAAGACAGCACAACTTTAGTTGTGAAAGTAGTTTGGAAGAGATACTTTCTATGTGATTTCTAAAATTAAGGACAAGGTTAAGAGATAGCCCAAGGTAATTTTGTTATTTTATATTAATCCTTTAAGAAATAAGGCTGGTAGGAAAGGGAGTTTCTTTAGGACCTCGAATAACATGACATTAGTTTTGGTGATGTTAATGAAAAGTCTGTTTGTATGAAGCCATTTACAGACAGATGAAAATTTGGTCTGCAAATTTGAGGGGATTGATGTGTTTTGCTGGCATCAAGCAAATGGATAGCTATTTGTGTACATTATGGATATTTTGATTAGGAAGGTAAAGACTGATGTTCCTGATAAATAGTGAGAAAAGAAGACAGCCCAAAAATATCCTGAGAGTACCAACTGTTCCTTTATCTGAGAAAGTATTGTTAGTGAAAAATTGAAAGGTTCTGTCATTCAAGCAGTTTTTAGAAAGCACAATATTATTGCATTGTCTCCAATTTGTTTTTAAGTTTCTATAAGACAGTGTTATGGCTGACTGTTTTGAATCCTCTGGCCATGTCCATGAAAACACCAGCTGCAAAATGACCATAATTGATATCACAATAATTATTATCAATGACAGAAGGCTAGGTCATCATGATGATAAAGGAATTTCTGAAACCATGTTGCTGATCACAATGGAAGCAGTGGCAATTTGTGTTTAAAAGTTGCTTATGCAAGAAGTTTCAAATGTTTGTTAATGGGCACAGAATGGAACTAGATGTATAGAACTTAACTTGTGTGGGTGAATGGACTTTTTGTAAGCTTATAATTATGTAATGTTTGAAGGCTGCTGGGACATTGATGGGGGCCAAGGATAAGTTAAATGTATGAGTGAATGGTTTTGCAATTTACTCAGCAGCAAGCTTGAGGAAGGTAGGATTCAATTTATTAAGTTTTCTGTCAGAAGGACTTAGTTTTGAGAGAAACAGTTTAGATTCTTTATTGAGTGTAGAATCAAAATGAAGGGAAGCAGCAAATCTGGTAATGGATAAAGTTGTGTGGGTGTAATGACACTAACAGGGGGAGGACTGAGTCTGGAATAACCTTTATAGTTGCAAGGAGGAATTTTTTGAAGTTATGGGCAGAGCTGGTATATTTATTTTTCTGCTAGTTAATAGAGCAGAAGGAGGAATCAACGCATCTCATCCTCTTACCACAAGACATCTGGTCAAAGCTTAAAATAATGGATGGACAAGCACCCAAAATAGGGACAGATTTTAAATATCATGCTTACAAACTTAGAAAGCTGCTAGAATAATACAAATTTGTGTTAACATGCATTTTCTAAAGGATATGAAGTCTGAAATTCAAATGTATGTGATTACTTAGTGATATCAATCCTCAGTGATTTTCCAGAAAACCACAAATTTTATGAAGAACAGACCAAAAAATATGAGACAAAAATCTGAACATTCTGTGCAAATCTGGACAGTTGAGAGGTATGGAAGAATCTGTGATATTGCAAACAGTTACTTTATTTCTTTCCAGAAGAGTTTTGATTGTGAAGAAAACGTTGCTTATTTTTGCTTTAATTATAATGCTGCAGCACTATTTGTGATCATCTGATTGATTTTCTGAGAGTTAGGAAGTTTTAGTGAAGGTTAGAATTCGAGTTCTGTTTCTAAGCTTTCCAGGCACTGTCCCTTTGTTTACCTTTTGTATGTCATTGGTTAGCCTGGGAATTGCCGGAGCTCTCAGTAATCTTTGTGAACTAGGAAAGAGGGTTTTCGTCTTTTTTAATTTCCACAAATGTTTTAGGTTTCTAACACAGTGACTAGAATGCATCTGATTCCTAAGTCTGGATACAGTTAAAGTTCATGAAATTAGTACTGCTTAGTCTTTGATGTTAACCAAAAGTGCTCTACTCAGCACAAGCAATGTACACAGAATTGCTTCCTTCTGCAGTTCACATGGGGTTGTATTTATTGACAGCATATTTAAGTACAATTGTAAATTCTTTTTTATTAGTTCTGTCACTCCTACTACTATCAGAACTGTCTGGATATCTCTTCTACATTGCTTTTGTTTCTGCTTGCAAATCCTGGTATTTTATGACTTAGTATATAAGACACTATAATTGTTGAGTGAAGCAATTTCAGTGATTAACACTACTTTTGTCTTTTTTCTTGGACTTCTATATCTGGTTTTCTTGCATCTATGTTCTCAATTGTTAGTATTGGGTGATCCCATGTGATCCAAACTTCATCATCGCTGATAATGCATTATGGTTTATGTTTCCCATTACTCTCAGTTACTTCTGCATTTTAATGCTTGCACAATGAGGGTTTCCTGTATATGCGAAAGGACACTGTTGAAGTACAGTGGATCCTGGATCTTGTAGTGAATACAGATGGAATACAGCTATGCTGTCCAAGGTTGTTAAGTTGTTTAATTTATATTGGAAAAATGGTCAGCCTGCGATTATCTGATGGGATCTTTTTCTAGTTTTGAAGAAATGATGGGATAATGATCACTAATGGAGTTAGGTTGGATGGCAATGCTTAAACATATATGTTTTATATTTGTTATGATGAAATCCAACATTGTATTGTTGACAGATGTTTGGCCTTGTGGTTTGTTTGTCTAGTTTCTCCAGGCCATTGATCTGTAGCATTTTCTTCATTTTAGTAGTGCCAGGTCCTTTAGTATTAATATTGAAGTGCAAGAGTATAATACAGTTCTCTTAATGTCATTTGGAAACACTAGGTTGAGTCTGTTGCACTATGCTGCAAGAGGATGGTGTGGAATTATATACAGCTGCACACCCAATGTGCTATAACTAAGGATCCAGCTGGAGCTTTTGTCATTCGCTCAGCCTGCTTTACTGTAGTGTATATGTTTATGGATTGGAGTTGTCGGATTAGAACGGTTTACCTTTACATCGTCAATCCCAATATGAGCGAAATGGCTTCCGCGAATACCGAAGTGCGAACGTCTCCAACGTCAAATTCCACATAAGCGAACGGCAAAACCTTGCCCCTTTTTGACCCATGGTAGCACTGGTGTGGAGGTGTAGAACTGCCGGAAATGTCGAAATTCAACATATTTTCGACATTTAAAAATTTTTGCAGTTTCGGTTTGCTTAAATGGGTTGATTAAGTGGCCGGTCGATCATGTGTGAATGACGATATAAAGGTAAACCGATTAGAACATGGCTTCTTTTCTATTTCTATTACCAGTTTTATTGTCTAGGATTCAATTATAGTTATAAATATTAAGTAGATGGGCAAAGGTCATCTTTGGTCTGGTTTCTGAGATGGCCACACAATGTGTGCTATTTTTAATACTGAAACAGATTTCTAGCATGGTCTATTTGATATTAATGCTAGATGAATTGATGCAGCCAACGTTTACAAATGTGCTATTTACATTGTTATGAAAGGTTGGTTGCTTGGAGTATGAACCCTGAGTTTAGGTGGATATCCCAGGACAGCATGAATTTTTGAACTTTTTGCCCTATTGTAACATTTTGCTAATTGAAATTTTCAACTTTGTAAAATTTTGTGACATTTTGTCTGTTATATTAATCACCACATGAAGTCCTGGAGGCAGTTTCTTCTACACCTTCTGGAATACTGTGCTGTGACATCCATACTTACCGTTGAGTCATAAAATAATAAAATGGCTCAGCACTGATCACCCCACTAACATTCCTGTCTGCTCTCAGGTACTCATGCAATTACTTTATTGAACATCATGGTTTATTGTGAATTGACATTCATGCTTGCTGTTCAATAGATCATTATAATATTGTACAGCATTATATAATACATCTTTGTGCTGTACATTATACTATACTTCATTGTGCTGTACATTATATTATACTTCATTGTGTAGTACATTACACTATACATCTTTGTGCTGTACATTATACTATACTTCATTGTGTTGTACATTATACTATACATCATTGTGCTGTACATTATACTATTCTTCATTGTATTGTGCATTATACCATACATCATTGTGCTGTACATTATACTATACTTCACTGTGCTATACATTATACTATACATCATTGTACTGTGCATTATACTATACATCATTGTGCTGTACATTTTACTATACATTGTTGTACTGTGCATTATACTATACATCATTGTGCTGTACATTATACTATACATCGTTGTATTGTGCATTATACTATACATCATTGTGCTGTACGTTATACTATACATCGTATTGTGCATTATACTATACATCATTGTGCTGTGCATTACACTATACATCGTTGTATTGTGCATTATACTATACATCATTGTGCTGTGCATTGTACTATACATCGTTTTATTGTGCATTATACTATACATCATTGTGCTGTACATTATACTATACTTCATTGTGCTGTACATTATACTATACATCGTTGTACTGTGCATTATACTATACATCATTGTGCTGTACATTATACTATACTTAATTGTGCTGTACTATGCTGTGTGGTACCTTAACTTAGTGTGCTGGTGATATTGTGCTGCATCGTATTGGGTTGCACTGTTTTGTAACTGGTTTCACCGACACCACATCTGAGTATATTACACTACATTGCACTGTTTTTAAAATAGTTGGCTTGCTTCACTGTTACTTTGTATACCATAAGTCCAAAGGTGATTACTAGGCTGAGAAAAACAGGGGACCTTTTCAAGCCTAGCCATTCTTCACAAATTTATATGACAAGTTTTGATATCCTAGAGTTAGTTTAATTTGAGTCCTATTCTTAAGCCAGCTGGCTATCCAGCAGGTGACATAAGATTTTATATTTTATTTCATGAGTTTGTCTACAACACCTAAGTGGGGTATTGTGTCAAAAGTTTTGGCCGGGTCAAGGTAGGCTGTATGTACCATTTTGCACTTGTCCATTGCTTTGATGACATTCTTGAAGAAGCCTGCCAAGTTCAGTAGGCATGACCTGCCTTCAACGAAAACCAAACTGGGTTGGATCCAGTGTCTGAAGGTTTCCTATGTCATTGTTTATCATTTCCATGATAATTCTTTCCATGGCTTTACGCATGAGACTAGTCAGGCTTATGATTCTGTAGTTACCTGGGTCCATACATGGCCCATTGTTGTACAGAGGGATGATAGCTACAGTCCTCCATTTGCTTGGCCAAAAGCCTGTGTGGAGGCTGCAGCTTAGTAGTGATTCTCATGGCCCTGATAAGTCATGTCATGCTATTAAGGAGGCATCCTGGGATATTATTTGGGCTCACTGAGGCAATGTTCTTGGCCTTGGAGAGTTTATTGAGGACCTGTCCTCTAGTGATAACTGGAGAGTTATGGTTGAAGGTATTTCCTGAGGGGTGACTGGGGGGAGGGGGGTAAAACTGGAGCTGCATTTGTCAGCCAACAAATTTGCTATATCTTCTGGATCAGTATAGGTGTCTTCATTCACAGTTAGCTCAGCACATTGTTGTGTATTTCCTTTGAGGTTGTGGCCATAGCTGAAGAATGCCTTATGATTATCCTTGACCTGGGAGGCTATTTTTACCTCACATTTGACTTTCGTAGACATGATTAGCCACCTGATTTGCTTCTTTAGATTGTGTTTTCATGTTGCTGAGCATTGCATTTCCTAATTTTTGCCATGGTTTTCTTCCTTTTGTTATACAGTCGATTGATGCAGGGATTCCACCACGGTGGCTTGTTTTTTGTGTTTTGCCCTACGCTTATTCCAGGTAGGTATAGTTGCCGCTGTGCAGCCAGTAACATGATTGTATACATTTTTTATGAACAATTCTGCACAGGCAGCAGTGTTTTCCAGTTTGGGGGGGCTTGACATTTTTCTAGGATGCCCCTTAATAATAGGAAGAAGCATGCCTCTACTTCCTCCCTTGTAAATATCAAGTCACAACATCATGTAATGCATGTCAGCTGAAATTTATATCTCTGCTACTGGAACTCAGTTTGCCTCTAACCCATCTTTTGCCAACCTTCAAGAACTAGACACTGTAAGGCAGTGTATAAACTGTGACATGCGTATTGCATTTAACATCATTGTAAACAACACTCGTGTATTTATATAGTTTTCTTTTGTATTCATTCATACTGGCATTGCAGTTAACACCATTGTAAAAACCATTGTCTTATTTATTTATAAACAGTTTTCTTTTGTACTAATTCATGCTGGCATTATGTGTTTGTTTCATATATGTTCTGTTTTGTAATGGGTACGTTTTACTGCATTATTGCATATGCCATTTGCCATATTGCCCAGGTCATACATAAAAAAGGTATTTGGACCACTGTATCTACCTGATTAACAACTGTATAAATAAATTAGTATCAGGGAATATGTCCAAATGTGAGAGGTACAGATACCTACTACAACTGGAAGCAAACCTCTTACACAAACTGGTTATCCATACCCATACCAAGAGCACCTACATATTAGGTGACAGACATAAAATCTTTCTATTTTTCCAAAACATGAGACCTCCTAGTATGCAATGAAGAAAGACTTCAGCAGCACACTAATACTTATTTTATACCACATAAAGTTTCTTCTACCACAACCACAGCCACCGAGACAGACAAGTCACCAGAGTGGTTTTGGCCAAGCCATTCAGGCCTACAAGAGCAGTACCCACATCATGATAAAGCATTTGTTATTACTGACACCATAGTTTGGTACATAAATGTAACAGTCACAGGGCTGATCAAACAAAGTATGAATTAGTTGCCTCACAAATGCTATAATCTGCCATATCACCAGGATGCCGAGGTCACTTCACTCCAGGTATGAATATGCCACAGTTACTATTCATGTGATTATGAAGAGTTTGCAATGCACACCCTTGCACTATAAGATGACGGACAAGATTGCTCTACCTGAGTACATCTCTAATGCTGGAAGGTAATTAGTCTTGAACAGGATTCTGCTGCCACTGTGACCGAAACAAAGCAAAAAAATTACTTACTTTAATACATGGTTTAGAAAATAGTATTATTTGTAGAGCGAATGTGTGCCATCCAGGAGGGAGAAGAAAGGCAGTCCAACATATTTCACCAGGGATGGCTTACACATTCTTTAGCCCCAAAGTGCCACTTTTAGACAATATCATTCTATTCTATTCAGGCTATAAACCTATTAAGTTAAAATTCAAACCTGGCAGACATCAGTGCAGCATTACTCAACATTAGGAGCATTAGCAGGAAAATGCATTTCTTTAAGGCCTTGCTAGCTCTGAATGATATGAATATTTGTGTATTCTCACTGAAACCTGTCTCAAAAGCAATGGCAGCACTCCTGCCTTACTTGGCTTTTCTGCCTATTACTCATTTAGACCAACAAATGTGGATGGCAGTAATGCCAGTGGTGGTGTGTCTGTCTTAACCCAATACACCATCATCTCTAGTCTGTTTGGCCAAAAGAATGACCTTGAACACCCTTATATCATAGTATCATTAAACAAGACCTCATACCATATCCTGACACCTGTTATTAAAAAGGGACTATATTACGTTATCAAATACTTACATCGAACCTTATATGGTCAACACCATATGTTCAAAGCTGTAAATATTCGAAAATTAAAACAGAAATGTCCATAGAAAAGATTTCCGTTTACTGCACTGTAGTGCAATCTCAGAGTTCATATATATAAAGAGCGTGGGTGTGGGGGCCGTTCAGCTAAGTTTTTCCTTTTTTTAATTTTTTTTTTGTTTTATTTTCGAATATTTACAACTTTGAACATATGGTGTCAACCATATAATGTTCAATGCTGTAAGTATTCGATAACATAATATAGACCCTATAAAAAACATTTTTTTAAATAACTAATGATTTTTTAGCAGTTATACACAGCTGTTTTTACTGCTGAACCAAATGCCTGAATGCTAGGTTAATGGTTCAGTGTTCCTTACTAATATGATTCTCATTTTATTTAGTTCAGAAAATGTTTAGCTTATTTAAATATATTATTCCCTTCCTTCTCCTACACAATTCATTACAGTAGAGTTTTTCTTGAGTGCTTAGAATCATTTCTCTGGAGCTATTGTCAGCTTGTCTCATTTGTCTGGCTAGGTCCAACTTGTAACACAGTCCTCCACCTGCAGCTCTGCAATGTCTCTGATGCAAATGTATCAATTTGGGAATATCATTCAGCCATTCATCTCTGCTGGCATAATGAGGGGGGTCCATCATTCAGCCAGGGGGTTATGGTATGTGACATACCATTCTCTTAAGTGCTGCACATTTACACTCGTCCTGTCTTCACTAAGTATCGTTACAAAAATAAACTCCTTTCTGTGCATACATCTGTCAATCCACTTATGGGCGGTGGAGTAGACATCCATTCATCTACAGGTATATACTTATGAGAACTGGAGTGGTCATCCATCTATATATAATAGTCATGTCATTTAGCCATTTGCAAACAATAGTCTGATTATCCAAACATCTTGGGCACTGGTGTAGTCATTCATCTGTGGGGATGGGTTTGGATACTCATACATGTACAGGTTCATGAGTTCATGTCAATCCATCAAAGGAGGTTTTGACAAATACAACTAAATGAAAACCAGTTCACAGAAATTCCCTTAAGCGAACATTTAAACAATTTTTTTTATGCAGGGAGCAAGTTTCTTTGCTCCCCCATGTGGGAGGACACTCCCTGGAATTATATATACTGACTCCAAGATCACACAACAATGGAGACAAAGGCAATTTCCACTTTCAAAGGCAGTTGGCTGAACTGGCTTTGGTTTCTTTCAGTTCACTGAAATCACCTTCAAGAGACGGACATGCTCCCCAGGTACATGTCTTTATACCTGGTGTTACTAGGACAACCTGGACATCACATTTTAATTCACCAACAGCACTGCTGACATTGTTTTTCTGTCTATTAAAGTATATTGTCACACATTAGTGGCAATGTAGGGTAATAACCATTTATTCTTGGATTAACGAAGTCCAAATATTGCTTACCATGAAGCAGCCAACAGAATCGCAGCCCACCCATAAGGTGAGACATCTAGTGTTGCCATTTTTTTTGTACCCCCAAGGGCTTCTTCACATTTTCTGGTTTATTTCCATATAGACCCACCTTTGAACAATCAAGAGGTTACTAATGTGAGAGGACTATGACTTCCACTGTGCCGCATCCTCAGATTTGGGTGTCTCCCATCCCACTTTTATTCTATCTGGTGACTCATGTTGTCACACAGATAAGATTTTTGATGTATGATCTAAGACAATAATGAAATAGTTAAAATCCATATTTCTTATCTATGTTCTGCCAAACATCTGTGCTTCTTCATGTCAGAACATATGTATGGTATCAGTGTTATACCATGTTGTGCCACCAGCACCTTGACCGTACTCACAGAGGCTTACTTTGTCCCAGATGCAGGTCTTCAGTAGTACTGAAAAAGCTCATTTTAGTCAGCAATGAAGATGATAGGTACTACTCCCAGTATCCATTTCCATTATCAGTCTGAACTTTGCTATCAGTGGTGTGAATCACATATCTTTCAGCTGTCCCTGATTTTGAAGAACGTCTCTAACTTTGCCAGATATTTTGCCATGTTCCATTAAGTTTTTTGATTTTGAGGTAAATCACTGAGGACAATAATCAGTTTATAATGACAAGCATTAACGTTTCATATTTCCAGTTGTTCAAAAATACACATCAGTTTAAAACCTGTTGTTCTGTTAACTTTTTAAGTGAATTAAAGTATTATTTAAGCAAATTGTCCCTAACTGTGAACCTTTGTCCCTCCATAATTGTTGGCGTTGTCCAGAATTCTTAAGCAAAGAAATTGAGAGGTATGGTGCACTATGTAGTTCTAAAGTCCTTATTTATTTAAAACTGTATTTATTTCCAGACATATTATTTTCTGCTGTAAGGATTCTGCACAACTCTGTTTCTTCTACTTTGCAGTACTGTCTGTATGGGTCACTATGTCCATGTTCCTTCTTCTACCTTGTGCTTACGATATTACAATCTGCACCTTCAGTCAACATGCCCTACCTTCTGCCTTTTTATACAGTACTACTCTTAGAAACAACAAATACTGCTGTTATGTGGGGCCTTGCTAAAACAAAAACACACTTAATTCTGTTTGTGTTTGCCTTGTTAATGTGCTGTACCATACCCTGCCACAGCTCAAAGACTGCATTTATAGTTCTTGACAAGAATACTGCTATAGCTAAAGATGTCTACCATTAGATCTTCATTTCAAAGTAATTATTTTTAAATATGATTATAACTGTCTATATCACAAGATCGAAACTTTAGTTAATCGAATAACTAAAGATCGATGTTGTAATATCGAAAGCCAAAAAACTCGAATGGCCGATTTAAGGCAGGGAAAAAATTCCCTTGGCCATTATGGGGATTATGCCCTTTTCTCCAATGTGGAGTGATCTCAGAGTTGGTATATTTAGTTAGGGGGTGGGGGGCACAACCCCCCCCAAATCGGGGTGTGTGGGGGTGAAGCCACCCACTTGATTTGGGATTAAAAGTATTTTTTTTTTTCATTTGGCCAAGGGAAATGTTTCCCTGCATTAAATTGGCCATTCAAGGTTTTTGGCTTTCGATATTACAAGATCGATCTTTAGTTGTTCGATTAACTAAAGTTTCAATATTGTAATATAGACCCCATTGTAATGCGTGTTGCAGCTAAACTTGTCTTTCATTACTTTAGCCACTAAACCTTCAAAATGCAAGAGCCTGCTAAACTGCATAACACTGTTACTCAGCAAAACTTACTGGTATCTGGCCTTTCACTCTCTTTTTTATGATGTTATTTTTTCCCCTAAAATTAATGATGTTTTGATCTTATTTTTTTTTTTTTCAAATTAGACTGTGTGAATACTGCATGAAATACTGTCTTCCAAAAAAAAAAAACACCCAGTATGCTTTGGCTATAGTTCAAATGGATATAGTATTAACCCACTGAAAATAATGTTAAAACCATAAGCTGATGAAAGGGAATATAGTCTAAATGAACCACAAGTGAAATTAACAAAATAAAACATAAGCCACTTGCGAGTGAAACACAGAAAAGAAAAAAAATGGAAATTAATATTGATATATTTTTCTTCAACTAACTTGTTACTACCTTGAACATTTTACCACTTTTCAATACAATATATCCTTCCAATCAGCTTGTAGCCTCCCTCATGAATTAAGGATGTACATTACAATCCTAGCAGATCCAAAATGGTTTATGACTTGAATGCAAAAATCTGCCTTGCTGTGTTAGCACAGTTTAAAACATGGAAAGATGAAATATAATTTGAATGGCCACTTTGAGGACAAAGCTAAATCAAGTTTATGCTGGCCACTTTAGAGTTATATAGATCAGGCAAACAAGTCTATTCTCAACATTAGCAGTACTTTGTAATACTGGGATGGGACAGAATACATACATTTGTTTGTAGGCTGAAGGAAAGGACAGTGCATCTGTTCTCCATGATTACTGAATCAATATTTAAGAAGAGTCTTTGGCAACTGTACATTACCCTAAGAAGCAAAGGAAAAATGTATGAGAAAGGTATCTGTCGGAAAACTGAACTGTCTTGTAACTCCCTGTATATCAAATGTAATAACCTACTCAGAAATATTGCAATTTGCTAAACTCTCAGATGTCTCTCCTTGAAGGAACAGATAATACTGAAGGTACTCATCCATATCATCTCCTATTGATATTCCAAGAAAAATAATTGTGATTCTCAGAACAGCAAGAAAATAAGACAAATAAGCAGATATATACGAAGTATGAGTCTGCATTATTTGGAGTATTGGTCATACTTTCCAGGAGAGTGATTTCCAACTCATTGACTACTAGTAACAAGGGCATGAGTGGCACAACTCACAAAACTGGGTGGTTATGGTGTAGTAGCAAGGCTCAGTATTAACTGCTGTTTTGTTTTCAATAATGACTGAATTGTTGAAATTTCAAAACCCACCGCTGTATATCTCATACTTGTAATAAAAAGCACTCCCAGATATCCATTGCCTATCAGCACAAAGTATAACCATGTGTTCCCCCTTGCTTATTGTCCATTCAATCTCTTTCTAGCATTTCTTATATGATGCTTGCTCCCAAACCTGCCAAACATCAAACCTTATTTGATCAGCCATTATGCTGCCCACAGGGGACCACCATCCATCCAGCCAAAAGGGTGCCATGTTCTGTGACTGGCATCCTGTTAATAAGAGCATTTTTTTCATTTTATGGTCTAAACCCACTCTAAGAGGTGACACGCACATTTGCATGACAGAAAAGGCTACCTATTCCACTGTATCCATCTGTGCATATATAGGATTCACAGAGTAAATCAGAGACACCAAGAGGCAGGCAGGCCTGGGCATGTACTCATAGCCCGTGCTTCCCTCAAAACAATGGGATGGTTAGTTATACAGAACAGAAAGCTAAAAGGAATAGAATGGAAAAATTACAATTTTAAATTTATGGAGAATATCTGTTCTGCTATTTTTCATCAGAGCAAACAGTTGTCCTGCTTAAAACATTTTTATCATGCAGACTTATTACTATGTTTGTGTATTTGGCAGTAGTGAAGACTGAGGACACTTCCTGGTAATTCAGGGACAAATCAGCTGCATGGACCTTCGTATGAGCTAAAACACATACTGAACATTACTCCAAAAGAGGTCTGGAACATATACTAGGGATTAAAGAGATGGATCAGGCAGCCAATAGAATACAGAAAAGAACAGAGCTAGATAAACACAGCCCTAAAGCTCTGCCAAAGCAAAAGGCAGGAGACATGAGTTATGAGACAAAGCAGCCAGCCAGCTAATGCTGAGAGACAAAAAAATCATTTGCTGAAGTAACATGGGCAAGACACAAAGAAGGGCTAGGGAGATGAGCCATGAGAAATAGAAGACAATTTTTATGGGATCTGTGCAGGATAAGGACAGACACAAAAACAAAAGTGATTCAGATTCAACACATGAATGCTCTTGGCCAAAGTAGAGTATCAAAAAATTAGACTAAAACCCAGAAAAGATTAATCTCATGAGATTTTGAGATTGTGAGATGCATTAAAGATGAATTGACTTGCAGAGATTTTTTCCCCATAGATTGAAGAGACAGACAAGAGTTTTGATAGGTATATCTGACAAAGATTTATAAAATGCATTGACAAGCATGAAAGCATGGCACTATATATAAACTAAATTGATTTTATAACGGTGTGTGTGATGGGCACTTAACTTTGTACATTTTCTTTATGACTGCTTGCCAGTATGGAAATCCATTCATTTTTCCTCTGGTGGATACAAATGCTTGATTTAATTATATCAGTCTCAATACCCACTTAATTTGTTAGTACTAATATTCTCAACAAGCTGGAAAGTCATGTAAGGTTCCCCTTATCCATCCATCAATCCATCCACAACCCCTTCCTATTATATTGTTAATAAATTTCAATAATTGTTTTAACACATTTTTTTCTATTCCTATTAAACTACTTCACAAAAGAGTTCATGCACGTTGTAGGCACATAGTTAAGACCTTATATTCCAGGTAATGCAGTTACAGTACTACTCCCCTTCATGCCTCAAGCAGGACTGTTTAAGAAGCTTACTCACAAGTTAAGAAAATAATACAATATTTTTTTTTCACATTACAACAACTGAAGTATCTATTTCTGCTTTCTTATGATACTGATGGCATTAGTTAAAGTAAAGAGAGTTGGCAATACTTTGCAAATGGGTAAGTGTGTGTGGGTGTGTGTGTGTGTGTGTGTGGGGGGGGGGTGATTGACAAAATCTGTCAATGTGATTAGGCCACTCAGCAGAAGCTATACTTGGCATAGGTGAAGCTTCTTAAGTCTGCCTAAGGGAGTTTACACTTATAGCCTAGCACTGAAACCCTGTACAAAAAATGTTCAATGAGTGGGAGAGGAATCTTTAGCTCTGCAAGACATAATTATTTAAAACATCAGGTTATGTCTTGGAATACAGACGGGTGTTTTCACCCTATTAAAGAAAAACATATTTTCAAAGGCTACACAGGGAAGGAGGGAGCATAGTTCTTTTGCATGAAACTAGACTAAAAGTAAGAGATGCTGGGAAGTTGAAGCACCAAAACATTCTACTGTTATATGCAGACCACAAACCAGGTGGGGGCACGCTGTTATTTCATCAATTCTTCCAACCAAATTCAGAAAGTACAACTATCAGTAATGCTGGCAGGTGGACTATGTGGAAAGGTACCATTCAGGGTCTCAGGATTATACTAGGCAACATATATGCTCCAAATAATGACTCTCCGGGATTCTTTTAAGCGATGGAGAAATGGGAAAAACTGGTAAATCCAGATTACCTAAAATTGATAGAGAGTGACTTAATGTAGCCCTAGATGAGAATCTTGATATGCTTTTTGGCAGAAAAGATAGCTATACACAAGTCCAGAAGCAACTTACAATAATGATTGAGAAAAGGGTCTTGGTAGATATTTGGAGGTAGTTTCATGAATGGGAGAGAAATTTCAGCTTCTCAAGAAGTAACTCCAAACAAGCCAGTAGACTAGATTATTTTCTTGGTCAAAGATGATTCTCTTACAAATATGAAACACAGAAATTATGGGCAAAAACATTTTTGACCATGCCGTTGTGAAGCTCACTCTTAATTTAGGAAAGAGTACCTGATCAAAGAATATTTGGCATTGGAGACATTATAAATGGAGCTCAGAGAATGCAAAATGTAAAGTGATAGAGATTATAGAACAAACAAAAGAAGACAAAGTAATAGCGAAATAATTGATGAGAAGATATTTAGAGGATGCCATTAAAGCCTCCACCAGAGCACAGCTGATGGGCAGTGGGGGGGGGGCAGGAAACACAGACCTAGTTAAAAAAAAGGGAAGTTAATAGTGTTGCAAAAGCCCCTTATCCCAAAACAAATGAACACAGATAGGATCCTCAATGAAAGCAGTAAGGGCATGTGTGAATTACAGCAACTTACCTCACAAACGGAAGCTGAAATTCTGACAAAGGGCAGCTATCGGTAGCTATTTGAAGAGCAAAAGACTAAAGAAAATGACTGATTGCACAGACAACAGAGACATATTTATTTATTAATTGCCAAGATAATGGATGATACAGGAGTGGAAGTAATTGAAACCAAATCCATTAGGAATGTTTTCAAATTCTATTATGAAATAATTTAAGCAGAAAAGTGGAATGAGAGACTGACCCATTGGTTCACAAACAGGAACTAGAAAATGATTAGTTTAAGTTATATATAAATGTATTACTTACCTTGAACTGCATTCTACAGTAAAAAAAATAGAGTACCAGGTCTCACTTGACTACCTAGTAAGTTTTAGAGGTGGGAGTATAATGTAAGTTAGAAAACATTATTAAATTATTAAACTTATCCCACTGTTGATGTGACACCCCAACCCCATGTACAAAATGAGAAAAAGGGTGTTGATGATGATACTGATTTTGATTAATGAAGTCAGAGACCACCCCCCCCCCCCCCCCCCCACGACATGCACATGTAGTCTGCAAGAATTACAGAAATTCCTAGGGAAAAAAGCAGACACTACACATATGACCTATTATAGTCCAGCATCCTTGCTAAACACAGATGTTAAAATTTTGGCTAAGATTATTGCCTTTGGAGTGAATGGGATACTTAAACATCCCTGTATGAGATGACAGTCTGTCAATAATTGGTGAGCTAGCTCAAGTTTTCTGAGCAATTCAGGATAAAATGCAGGCAGGTATATTATGTTTTTATCTCTCCAAAGCATTCAACTCAGTCAGTATTGGGGATATTAGTACAACATGGATTATGCTCTGGAACCATAGCCTGGGTGAAGGCTTCATATAGCCACCCTAGGTTCAAAGTGCTGGTTAGTGGGGGCATATCACAACAAGGACAACCTAAAGAAAATGGCTCTAGTTAGAGTAGGGAAGGGCAAAGGAAAGGAAACTGTGGGGCAATCATAGAGGTAGAAATAACTAATTACCCATATTTAGAAGTAACCAACACTCACAAACAGACATTGTTAATGGTAAAATACCCACAACCCTTGAAGAAGGCTATAACAGTGTCAAAACAGTAACAGGGAGAATTCATATAATGAATATCATGATCACTCCCTTGGTTCTTCATCTCATTAACCATAAACCCATGTCATACAAACATCCAGGGATTATGAAAATTCAGCTAGTTACAGAATCTTACGTAAGCCAAGACAAAGGTAACAGAATCCCTCTAATCACAATATATGCTCCAAAAGAACTAGGTAGCCGGGGCCTAAACCCCGTACCCACTCCAGTGCAGGCCCATAATTCAGCTCAATATGAAGTACCATGGATAAAGCAAAATACATGCTGGACTGTATTCAGCCTGAAGAGGAGTCTGACACCTCTTTCTGGACAGACTGGCTGCATAATTTGGAATCAGGAGTAGAAGAATATGGTGTATTTAGATGGAAGGATGAAGGGGTAACAACTTTCTGGTACTGGCCACAGCTTATTAAAACCAACTCATGGTTGGTTTGCACTATTGCATTGCAATATTTGCAGTATTTATCTTAATTTCTATAGAAAGAACAAAGATAGAAGTACAGGATCTGCTCCTTAGTACAAATGGGTGAGTGTCAGGAAGGGAAGGAGGAGTATGACACACAAGGGCTTGATGGACTCAAGGAAGTCTACTATACTTAGAAGGTAGCTTATTTGGGAAAAAGATGAAACAGATGCCCAATGGCAACAATATGGGACCAAGTGCACACACAATAAGACAATGGTCATTTATTTGGGATCAATATATGTGCATCCTTCATCACTGGTGCCTCATTCCAACTAAATTGTATAAAATACATAAAACATTAACAACAAATGATGACGGTGTAATCAAGAGGGAGTCCCCTAGACCCATATGTTCCAGAACTACAACAGAGCACAGGTTAGAAGGCAGCACTATCAGAAGCTCTAGAAAGATATGTTTGGCAAAAAAAAAAAATCTACGGATATGTAAGTTTTGGAGCTTGGGAATAGGAGAACATATCGAAGGTTGGACTGAGAAGGATAATCAGCTCAGGTGGACTGTCGCTTATGTTCCCAAATCTACTCTGCCAAGAGAATGGAAAATCAGTTGTGATGCTAAAATCACAGATCCGTTGTGTTAACTTATAGAATTACTGAAAAGGATTATTATGTCTATTAATTTAGGCCACTGTAGTGAAAAGATATTAGAAACAATGATAGGAAAGTGTTTCCTTTCTTCCATATAGGATAACTTTAGGGGAGATGTTTATAGGCTCAAAGGTTCATAGGTAGGTACTAGGCTATCTGCCTGAAGGCATTTAGAAGCCTAGCCGGAATGTGTTGACTTTCGCCACCACCTTAGATTAGTTCCCTGTGCCTCTGTCCAGCAGAGCCATTGAAGTGATCCCTGGGGTAAACTTTTTTTCCCATCCACTCGTCAAGGTTTCTCTTGAAGAGGGTTAGCGAGGAGCTCTGCCTAAGTTAGATTGGAATCTTGTTCCAGAGCATGGGAAGTCCCTGGGACAGGAATCCATTTCTCCAGTGCATCCTATTTATTGCTGTGGTGTGGTTTAGATCCCTGGAGTGTGTGGCTCGGGGGGATATGGTTTTCTTTAGGTGGAGCATGTCCATCAATTCTTGGTTGGACATGGCCTTGTATGTCAGGCAGAGATATCCTCTGAGTAGACGGTATGCAACCGAGTACAGCTGGAGTTTCTTCAGTCAAGCTGCATAGGGTATCTGCTTGAGGCCAGTGATCCACTTGGTGAGGGTACTTCTGTGGTCTTTCCAGTTGTTGCAAGTGTCTTGTAAGGTACATCCCAAATGGGGCATTGTACTCTATGATGGGTCTGATGAGTGATTAGGTGAGCCACATAGAAGGATTTTCTAACCACTTTGGCAATGTGATTATCAAAGGAGAGGTTACTATCTACTTGGGTTCCCAGATCCCTTGTTACATCTTCCGTATTAAGGGGACTACCACCTATGTAGTAGTTTGTGGGTACTTTGTTTTTCCAAAGGGGATGACTATGCACTTTTTGGCATTTAGCTTGAGGCCATGGTTTTGACATCAGGTATCTGTCTCAGTGAGACCCTTTTGGAGGATGTCTGTGTCAGCCAGAGAGTCAATTATAGCCCCTAGTTTGCAGTTGTCTGTGAACTTGGTCAGCCATAGTCCTCCTGTGCTTGCCTGTACCTCTGAGAAGTATATGCTGAACAGGAAGGGTCCTAGGACTGAGCCCTGGGGAACGCCAATTGTAACTGGTTTAGAGTCAGACCTAGCTCCTGCAACTCTTACCATGTGGATTCTGTCCGTGAGCCAGTTGGCAACCCATCTCGTGATGTAGGGGTTTATGTTCAGGGTGGCGAGCTTGTCTATAATACCTGAGTAGGGAATGGTGTCGAAGGCCTTTGCAAGGTCTGGGTAGGCTGTGTGTAGGGAATGGTGTCGAAGGCCTTTGCAAGATCTAGGTAGGCTGTGTCGACCACCTTTCACTCATCTATAGCCTTGGTAACTGTCTCAAAGAAGTCCACCAGGTTTAGGAGGCATGATCTGCCCTTAACAAAGCTGAACTAGGTAGGGTCCAGTGTTTGGAGGTTTCCAATGTCTCTGTTAATGAGATCCATGATGATGCGCTCCATAGCTTTGCAGACCAAGCTAGTCAGGCTTATAGGGCGATAGTTCCCGGGGTCCGTTGTGGCTTCACCTTTGTGGAGTGGAATAACTGTTGCTGTGCACCACTCTGTGGGCACGTAACCTGTGGAAAGGCTGAGTTTAAACAGGGTGTTTAGGTGAGGGGTTAGTTCATCTTTGAGCTCATGTAGGACGCATCCTGGGACACTGCTCGGTTCCATTGATGCTGTGTTTCTGGCTTTGGAGAGGGCTGTTTTAACCTGAGTGTCTGTGATTTCAGGGGCACTACATTCTTCTGATATAGTTATGGCCCTTTTGGGGGTGAGGGGGGGGGGGTGAAGTTTGCACTGAACCTGTCTGCCAGGATGTTGGCTATATCAGTCAGTTCAGTGTATTTTGTGCCATTCTGCACTAACTCCGAGCAGATCTGAGAATTGCCACTAAGATTCTTGACATAGCTAAAGAATGCCTTGTGGTTATCTTTGGAGTCCATGGCAATTTTTCTTTTGAAGCTAGCCTTGGATGATTTTATGAGGGAACGTAGTTTCTTGCTGATACTGATCAGAGATGTCTTCCCTTCTTGGGATTTTACTCTTTTCTGTACTAGTTTTCTGCTTCTATTGTATAGCTTGTTTATGGCAGGGGTCCACCAGACTGGTTTCCTTTTCTTGGAGGAGTGAGTCTTGGTTTTGTTTGGGATAGCACGATCCATGCATTCTTGTAGGTGCCCATAGAGTGCATTAGTAAAGGATTTTGCAGCTTGGACAGCGTTATCCTTTAACGCTTTTAGAATTAATTCCCTTTCTTGATGCTTACCTCTCCATCCTAAACCTAAGGAAATTATAGGTCCATGGGACAAGCAATTAGCTTCCTTCAGGAAGAAGTGTTCTTGAGAACAAAATTTAGCAGATGTAACACATACCTGGGATTATAAGTGACTGCAATAATGTTATATTATAGCTTTTAATGTTGAGATAAAGCCAAGCCTTATACAATCTGATATGGAAATTAATATGATAAACTTTTTTAGAATGGGTTATATTGCCTACTGTGCACAAGAATATATGACTATTCTTCAGAACAGTTTACAATACCTGTAATAGTTTGTATTCTGCATACAACAAGCAGAATATGTTACATACAGAACTATGTACTCGGAAGGGTATTGTGGGAATGGGGTAAAGGAGTATTTCTGTTCATACATTGTTACTTGTTTTAGAACTTATTTTAGTTGGTGTACATTCCAATGTCAGTATACTGCTCAGTTTGGTTACATTTCTTTTATAACTTGTATAACTAGTATTGATGTTATCACTGTTCCTATTACTGGGTCTATATTATATTAACAAACAACTGAAATTGCGAATGCTATATAATCAACCCAAACAGTCCAAAAATGCAAAATGTCGAACACACAGATCAGCAATTTTTTTCCCTCATACACCGGCCTCTCCACATTACAAGAAACAAAACACACGCAAGCACAATACAAATAAATAAATTTACCCTACTTATAAGTAGGGGGCAAGTCCCCCTGCACCCCCCATGCTCCCTCTACACCCCCGCTACTTACATATACTAACTCCGAGGTCGCACCAGTCAGAAAAAGACAGTAAACTCACCACTACACACTCTATAGTTCTCTTGCACACACACATCACAAATGTACAAACACCACCACTTTCAACACTTATACACTCATACTCTTACCTATCTACCCTAACCCACACCTAAAACTTCCAAACACACTCACATATACTCAAATCCCTACCCAAAACCCATAAAAAAATCTTAATCTCCAACCATATCCACATACCAAACGTAAATCAGGCACACAGTACATCCCACGTCACGTAGAGCACCACCAAAACCACAAATTCGACATTTCTGGATTCGCAGTTATGGGGTTTCACTATTTCGGAAGTTGGACTTTATAGTCTCGAAATACTGAAATTCGATAGTTCAGTATTTCAAGATTATAAAGCGAATCTTTTTATATATATATGTATATATATATATATATATATATATATATATATATATATATATATATTTATACATCCAATTAATTAGTTGTCTAATAGTTTTCCCAACATAAAAGTAAGACTATTATGTACATATAGCAAAGTATATATTAAACTTTTAAATTTACTAAGAGCCAGATTCAATAAAGCCTACACTAAGTGTACATTATGTGTACACTGTTCTGAGTGAACAGACAACACAGACATAAGTCACACCTTCTTCCTCCTAATTTTAGTTTTCCTACTGATATTCTTGCAACTTTAATTATTGACAGGGATTCGTAAAGGTTACTGTGATGCCCCAGCACTGGCCCAGTAATCAAGGAGCCTCAATTCTCACCACTGGCAACAGTGGGGAACGTACACACTGGGAGGATAACAAGTACACACACAGTAAAGTGCAGTTTCGCTTAAGAGTGCACAGAGACTGCAGTCAGTCTGGCGCTGGTTTCTCCCTCTTTCTCCACATCCCCAATAAGACTTCCCACTGGCACAGCTATAGGGTTGAGATCTCAGCTGAGTGGCCAAAGCAAGATCTCCAGCACCCTCTCTGTCCAACCAGTGCTTCATGTCCCTGCCCAAGTAGCTGAAACACATTCTCTTTGAGATTTGATTTACATACAAGCCCACACGCACACACACACACACACACACACACACACACACACACACACACACACACACACACACACACTCCTGGGAAAGGCTGGCACAGGTTTACTAGCTATGCCTCCTTCTGTCTAGACTATAAGGTAGTTCTGACTGCCACCAGTCACTCTTTATCAGCTACTTTAAGGCCCTTAACAAAGGGTGTCCAATCTTACTGTGTAATGTTACTATTAATCCAAATGGTAGTTTGACCAAGAACCAGGCTATTAGGAGTGGTCTGTACAGTGTCACCAAACAGATATGCAAGTACGCTAAGAGCTTAAACATCTTTAAACAAACCAGCCACAATTAAAAAGTTTAAATATATTTAATAATAAATAATAAAACACAAGACAATACTCAGTAAGTAATCATTTACATCAGAGTTCAAAATCAGAGGAAATATTTAAAACAACATTGCAGGACAGTCTGAAATAAATAAAGAAACATATAAGCTATATTTCACTATATTCCTGTCTGAATCTAAAGGAGTTACTATGCCCTAAAAACTTACTTACAGAACAATAAGCTGGCAAAAGTGACGAGTTCATAGGTTCACAAGGGATAACTGGCTAGGCTTAAAATGGCTCGCAAGGACAGTTAGCCTAGTACTAATCTATGAACCTATGAACCTATGAATATACACATAACATACAGTTCTAATGCATTTGTAGGACAAGCATATGAATCATGTAGATATTCACAAATGATATGATTATTTACAAAATTCCAGATGGCTGTGTTGGCAGTATCTCCTTCTGTCACACTTCTATATAAATTATATTAATATTCACAAATGACATATAATTATTTACAAAATTCCAGCTAGATGGGCTGGCAGTATTTCACTTAGTCACATTTGCCACACACTGTAGACTACATGTACGCTTAGTGTAATCTTTCTGAGTGACTAGAAAGAATAAAAAATATGATAAGAATTTTACTGACTACATATTGTGTACACTTACTGTAGGCTTTACTGAATATGGCCCTAAGTTAATAAATGTCCCATCAGAAATAAATCTGCACTGCCTACAACCACATATTTGTTCATGAGTTTAGGTTTATTGAAAGTAAAATATATATTAAATCTCATTTTGGTTCTACAAAATAGTTTTTAAATTACTAGCTCTTTAAGTGCTGCAGTGCCAACTATTTTAAACAGTTTTTCATTCACTAAGACAGCACATCAGTTGGTATTAATAATATTCTTAAAAGACATTCTGGAATTTAAATACAATCATGCTTCTTCATCCTTATTCATTTGTGGTGGACAACAACCACCAGGACATAGGATGGGATTATAAAATGACCTTTTATCATCTATTACTTCCTGAGAGATAGTACTTAAGACAGAAACTTTGTGCCCTCTCACTAAAACATTTTTCAATTACTCTGCGTTTAGGAAAATCTTTCATCAAAAGATGTCAATATAGGTAATCTGTTTGTTTCTTTACTGTATTATGCTTGGTAGCTATGAGGTGCTAGCCAGTAGCATGCAAATAAGAGTTTACAAAATTCTCCTTTCTGTAAAGCTAGAGACAAATGTCTTTCTTTTTCAGATATAAGAATATTTTTTTTATTTGATCACAGTCATAAATCTGAGGTGAACACATTGAATAACATGGCTATATGTTTTTGTTATAGAGACAGTCTATGGATAAAAGTGATCACACTTGCGTTTGATTACAGCTAAACAGTCATTGAGCTATGAGGAAAAACTATTGGGTATTTGAAGGAAACAAATTCAGAAATATTAATGACTATTTATTTGATTTCTATCAGATGCCCAAGGCATATAGAGTCAATAAAGTGGTCTTAACTGATGGGTAGAGAGACAGCCTATAGATAAAAGTGACTGATGCCTATTGTCAATTGCTCACAGTTATTTATCAAGTAGCTAGTATGCACTGCATTTTTGTGTAACAGGCTGAAATGCATTACTGTGACCATTATTTTTATATGATCATAATCAGAGGTCTATGCTTTATATAGGCAATAAAATGAATATAATTACTGGGCACAGAAGCAGTCTGTGGATGAAAGTGGTAATCTCTGCTGACCTTTGATCATAGTCAAGTAGACATTAATCTAGCTTGGTAGGGCTAGTATGTGTTACTGAAAAAAAAGTTTAAATGCATTATTGTAGGATTTTATTTATGTATTTATTTATTGCAGCTGATGTGTACACAATAAAGTGGCTATAACTGTGGCTATAACTGGTGGGTTCAGAGGTAGTCTATAGATGAAAATGATTAAGCCCTAGTGCTGGTAAAGAGTTACTGACCTATCTTGAAAGTACTAGTATGAAGTTGTGTCAAACAAGTTGACATATTACTGCAGTCAGTATTTTTATTTGATAAAAATCAATCATGCATTTGAGATGTACACTGCCAGTACAGTGTCTATAAATTTGTGCAGGGATAGTCTGTAGAAAAAAGTGATTGAGTCATACTGTCATCTGAGTAGCATTAAACTGTCAATGATCTAGCTTAGCAAGACTATTGTATAATTGAATGAAACAATTTGAAATACATTAGTGTGGCTTTTAATCTTTTTATTTGATCATAATCAGACATCTGATTGATTACAGTCAGATATCTGAGGTAAATAAGGTCAAAAAAGGTATCTAAAACATGTGGGTAAAGGGGGGTCTGTAGATGAAGCTGACTATCCCCTGCTGAGTTTTAATCAAAGTTAAACAGATATTTATCTGGGTTGCAAGGGCTAGTGTGTATTTGAGTGTAACAAGTTGAATACATAACTATTTCCTTATTTTTTTTATTTAATCACAGTCAAGAAGAAAGATATACTTAACTAGTACACAGATTAACAGTTGTCATGTACATTTATCTATACCTAGATAGTAGAGTACATAGCATTATGGACGATTATTTTACATTGTATTCTATACCTCCCAAGTATGTTATTAATAATTTTTCATCAAAAGTATATACTTTTTCTTCTTGACATGCATACCTCAGCAGAAGCTATTATGAAAAAAGTGTGTCCTGGAATAATAACAGAACACAGAATGACCCTTCTCTGTGTGACAACATATATTTCCCAACACCTTTTCACCTTCATCTTCCTTTAATAATTTCTATTTTATGCAGCTGCAGATTTTACACATTACTAAGTTGTGTTTTGCTGGCCAATATGCCATTATTACTAAATTGCATGATCTGCAAAATGTTACTTTTCTAGAGGTGTTAGAGGTTGCAGGCTGTCAAGATTGTTCTTGCCTGGGAAAGGGGGGAGCCCATCTGCAGGTTCAAGTCAGACTTTGACCAGACTCCACATCTTTCTAGCAGGGAGAGAAGAGGAGAATGAAGAGGAAGACAAGGAGTAAGGGTGGATGTCAGTGAGAAGAAAATAGACAAAATATGACATTTTTGTTTGTTTCATGGTGATATTTAAAAAAAGTAATCCCCTTCGACATTTATTAATGGCCGAATATTTGTTTATTGTAATTTTAGAAATGGATAGATTATGGTCACTTAATAATTGTAAATGACTGCAAATCTGCATGACGTTGTTAGTTTTATGTGTACTCGTACATAATCAAGTGGTTGCTCATGCATCATTCACATCTGGCACTGTTGAACTTTCCTGACGGAAGCTCTCACATTCTGGTTTGCATATCAGAGGTGACATCAGCACAATGCTGTATGTGAGTTATACTTCTCTGTCTGGAGCTGTGACATTGGGGGGGGGGGACTGAGTGGAGATGTGACATTTTGTTTGGCTCTTTATAGCAAAAAAGCAGTAAGATATAGTATTTAAAAAAGAGTTTGCACTGTAGCACTTTACTGTCTGGTCTGAAGCTGTGATATTCTGCTTTTCATCTCATCAGATGGAGCACCAACACTGACAGTTTAGCACTATTCTGATTATTCAATAGTTGTACTGTACTTCTTTGAGTGGAGCTGTCGCTGGGGGTGGGGTCCTAGTTTTGTTTATAGCTCTCAAACCTAAGCATTTGGCAGCTATTTTTATAGCTGGCAAAACAATTGTCAGACTGGAGGGGCTTGGCTGGGCATTTATTGATAGAATTACAGAGCCTGTGAAATGCTTCACTGCATAGTAATTTGACTCTGTAAAGAGTCTTTATTATTTACTATTGTTCTTTATTAGGTTTCATATAGCTTTGTGCTGTATCAGCAACCCAGGGTTTCTGAGATTTGACCACTCACATAAATGTACTCTGGATGATGATTTTCGAAGATTTATATATAGATGTATACATACATACATATATATATATATATATATATTGTTTCTCTTTATATATATATATATATATATATATATATATATGTGTGTGTGTGTGTTGTGTGAAGTATTTTCATCCCCAGTTCCCAGATAACCATTTATCTCTACTATCTTGGCAAGTCATTTGACCCATTCATTTGTCAGAGGTGAGAGTCTTATAGTCCATATATTCACCTAGGTCAACACCTGACTGAATTGGGAGTAGGAGCCATTATCCTTTTGTCAGACATGATGTCCCTGTCCACCTACCCCTGTCTAGTGCCAAAAGGTACCACAATTGCTTCTTGCAGTGGGAGACGCATGCTGCCACACATGCCACCTCCTTGTAAGTGGCGCATTGCTGCAATGTGGGCTTATTTGTCTGACTATATGATGCACGTTGTTACCACACAGTAAGACGCTGTCCGGTTCGATTCTCAGCTAGAGCGTCTTCTGCGTGGAGACATGCGTGAATGGGCGTACCTTCGTTGAAGGTTGTGCATCAGGGCTGGTAACTCGGCACGTAAAAATCAACTACCAATCATTAGCGGACCGGAGTTCCGCTGTGGCGACCCCTAACTGGAAAAAGCCGAAAGACACAAACATTGTGTATGATGCACCCACACTCCACCCTACTACGATGGGACTCTTTCTTCAGCATCCATGCAGTAAATCAAGCACAAGTCATGTTAGACATAGTCAGGACTTCATCCTCTATGCCACAGGTCTGGACATTGTCAGGATGGACTTATATAAACAGTGACTAATATACAGCAACCAACTGAAAACATGCAGTAAGGAAAAACCAAATTAAATATTAATGCTTTGGGTATAAATCATTCTCCATCTGATTTTGCAGTGTATGTTTTTTTACAAACCTATCTTTATGATAGGGTTAACAACTCCTTGCCGTATTCTTGGAAACTTTGAATAATACATTACATAAACAATATGCTTTCCACAAACCTCTCAGTCCATGGAATTCTTTTCATGAAACAGAATCTCCATCAATATTTAAATATTTCCTCACAGAGCCTTTCATTATTCAGGAGAAGTAGATTATCAAACTTTCAAAAGTATAGAAGTAAAACAAATACAGAACTGGAATGTATAAGGAGAGAGCAGGTCATGCAGCATATGAAAACTGTAGGAGTCAGTCTTTTCCTGCACACAAATGGTATCTATAGCCTTTTGCGAAAGAGATATTTACATTAATATTCAGAAGGACTGCAATTTTGGTTTTGAAAAGGATACCACATGCTAAATAAATTTCTGTACTCAGCATTCCCTCACTCTGCCTTATTCAGATACTAACCACTCCAAAACATTAGTAACATTTCATTAGGAAGGGAAAACAAAACTGTGGTTCCCCAGTACTAATCAAAAGCATTTTAAAGGAAATATCTTTCTGTTCAGTGTGAGGGCAGAATATCATATAGATCACCCAATATTCTTACCTAATGTTACAAGAATGTAGAACTGCATTTCTATATAAATACTAAATATATTCATTTTAGACTGCAACTGTACCTCTCTATCTCAGATATAGTTGTCTGCATTCAAAAGGAAAAAGAATATTGTTAGCTGTCATTTCTGTTCTCATATCAAGTATTCCTGTTTTTAATAACTACAAACTATACGGCAATAGTATCTCAAGAAGAGACATTTGATTGATTTTGTTGACCTACTAAATTAAGAGTGGTGAAACTACAATCTTTGGATGACAAAATAAAAAAAGTTGCAGGGATATTTACTTACACTGTAATTATAACCCCAGGTGTTAGACCAATATATTACAGTGGTTAACAAAAGGAATGAATAGCTGGGCCAGGGATGCCAAAACATCATATTTCCCAGTCTATAAGGGTTGATGTGCCACACTGCTGACACAGCTGTAGTAATGATTTTAGTTGTAATTAAATCCACATATGCATCATCAACAAAAGGCACATTCTTACGCCTTTCCCTGCTCTCTCTCTCTCTTAATATTTATTAAAATATTTATATTGCTAAACAACTGTACAAATTGCATGGCATTTCCAGTAGTGTTCTGTGCAGGCAGGACTAGATATTTTGTTTAATATCTAAGCACATAGTGCTGCTGTATGAATTCCTAAATGTGCATTGCTCTGAACTATTAAAAGACAGTGCATTTATTTTTGATAGCAGTAATATAAAATATTAACTATATTTAATCATGTCTATATAACAACTTCATGATTCCACATTGTTACTGATTTTAGTTACTTCTCATCCTTACTATTTCTTCATTTCTTGTAGTGTTTTGATTTTTTTTATACTGGGATTACCTAACAGACAAATGCAGATTCAATGAGATTGTCCTGTCTTGCTAGTTAACCCACACACAGACACACACAGACACACACACACACACACACACACACACACACACACACACACACACACACACACACACACACAGACACACGCACACACACGCACACACACATGCATACACACGTGCGCACACACGCACACACACATGCATGCACACAAATGCACATACACATGCATGCACACACGCACGCACACACGCGCACACACGTGCAAACACACGTGCACACAGACACACATACACATGCACACACACACACACACACACACACACACACACACACACACACACACACACACACTTTTTTTAGTTTGAATACTTGGAGGATGGTCTGTTGTGGCCAGCTTTACATCTTGATCCCACAAAGATCAACATAAATGAGAAAGATATGAATCGCACACCACTGCTCCAACCACATTGCTTCAAATGTTGACTAACTGCTGAAGTCAAGGGGATACAGCAGTTAAGACAATGATCTGTGAAACAATTACATCCAACAGACATGGGTTTGATTCTGACAACATACAGATGCATAAATTGTGATGGACCAGTCACATACTCTAGCAAAATCTCAAAGGACACTGTTCAGAACATGTATAATAGATAGTCTGCAGTAAAAGAAAAACAAAAAAGAAAACAAAAACTAAACAAAACATTACTTTCTTGTTTTTGACAGGAAAATGAGTTAGTCTAAGCCTATGACACTTGCTAATAATTACTGACGTGATCTTGACTTATTATAATGCTCACTGACATTAGCAAAACTCTGAATTTGATGATAAATGCCAGTAAAAATATGAGGATTAAGAATCTAAAGGGGAGCATTAGTTCACAAAAATGGCATTCGTAACAGTCACTGTGCTCATCTGCAGAAAGATTTGATTCATCTGTTTATACATGACTATGATTTATTACTGCTTTGTTTGCTCATCAGTTTCTTGCAAACTGCAACATCATTGGAGCTGGGAATTCAAATATCTAGTTTTATTCACCATTTACTACACATGTGAAGTCATGCAGTGACTCAGTTCTTAGCATATTCAAACAGAATGCTGAGGAACGTTTGACATGTATGCCTAATCTTGCAAAGTGGAATCATCTAAAATAAATATTGATGCCTTCTGCACAACACAAACTACTCTGCACTGCTACACAAGTTGTGTGAAACATGATGTTAACACACAATTATCTGACAGTCTTGACTGACAGAGGACCTACTACCAATCAAGAATGAAATTTTAGCTGCTCATAACATTAAAATATTATACATTGTTTCCTGCACTGAGAACGTGTCATCACAATGTAAGATGTGAAAGCTATAAAACTGCTGGCAGTTATGTACAGCCTACAAATAAATAAATAAATGATCACCTCCCTTTATAGACATATCGGTATAATACTAGTCAGTGGACTTTCCCCAGTGGTTTTATGATATACAATACTGCTTTAAATGCAGTTGATGCATTTTTATGTTTTTTTTCTCTCCCTTCTTTCTGTCTGATAACCATTAATTTTCTGTGCTGCCTTTGCTCTCAAACTCTGAGGATAATTTGGTGGTTTTGTTTCTTTTCTGTATGTACTGACAGCTCATTCCAGAAATGAGGTTAGGACCTCCCCATGAGCAGTGGTGATTAACTCTTTGACTGTCTCTTCCCATTATTTAGTGAAGATAATGGGCCAAGGATCTGCTACTTATATGCATGCTCGTGATGTCGCTGGTGGGCAGGTGGTAGGATATGCATATGGAAGACAAGTTCCTAGTGAAAACATGTGGACTGTAGTTACAAACTTTGAAATGGTGATACTAATTGCGTGAAAGGTGGACTGTATAAGATTAAAAATTGCTATACACTGGAATATCCCTCTTCTCTAAGGTATAGTACATATAAGTATGAGGGGAAGGGAGGGTATCTCATTAATTTGGCAATGCAGAGAAGCAACTTTAATTGAGATAATTCTGCTTTTGATATTTGCTGCTGTTTTTCTTCCATACTTGAGGGAATCATGGACATGGATCTCATACTTAAAATATTGAACCACTTGAGGCACAGAGTGGTATTCTCTGAGGACCGCTTTCACCAAGGGTGGCTCATGGTACTTGAGAACTGGACTGCAACCCTCCCAAGGTAAAATGATGCACAAAATATGTACACAGACAGTACAGCAGTCTTCTTCATCTTCCTTTGTCCCTAGCTGGTGACCTGTGGAGGTGGTTGACCCTGTAGTCAGTACATTGCTGTGGGTGCCACTGGATTCTAGACTTCCTTCGTGATGCTTTTCCATGCTTTTCTGTCCATGGCAATGTTTCTGGTGTCCGGTAAGTCAAGTCATTGGCTTCTCAGGTCCTCTTCAACCTGTTTAACACAAGTCTTCTTTGGTGCAGATTTGTGAACTCTCCAGTTTGTGGGGCTCTCTCTCCATAGTAGTCTGTATGGCAAGTATCAGGTGTCCATTCTGCACATGTCCAAACCAGCGCAACCTTCTCTTCTGGACCTGTTCACTGACAGTTGGCTGCTGATCACATCTGGTCTGGATGCTCTCATTTCTAATGTTGTCATGAAATGAGATTCCCAAGATTTAGTGCAGGCATCACATTTGGAAAACCTCAAGCTTGTTCAGGTCTGACTCGAGTAAGATTCACATTTTAAATCCATAAAAGAGAATTAGCAAGATCAGTGCCCAGAAAAGGTGAATCTTGGTGGTGATAGAGATGTTTGTCCTCTTCCACAGACACCACTTGAGTAAGACAAATGCTGAAGTGGAATGTCTAAACCTGCTATGAACCTCAGCTGTTGATGCCACTTTCTTCACCTGGACCAGCGAACTCAGATACTTGAATTCTTGCATTTGTTCTATCTGAACTCCCCCAAGTTGGACAGTGGCTTGTGATCAGTTGCCATCACTTTGGTCTTGTCCACTTTTATGCATAGGCCATACAATTGGGTGATGCAGGGACTGTTGTAGAGAATATTTGTGGCCTCAGCATCACTGTATGCAAAAAGGGTGCTGTCTTCAGTGAGCATTAGGTCAGTGACAGAATGGACTTCATCATGCTGGATTCCAATCCTGCCCTCACATACTCTCCTCATGATGGCATCCACCACTGTGTTGAACAGCAGTGGAGAGGACACATCCCCTTGATGGACCCCAGTCTGGATGGTAAAACTCTTCAGACAGTTCATTCTGAATGCACACCTGGCTGGATGAACCATTGTACAATGTTTAAATGAGTCTGATGATTTTCTTCGGCACATGCTCAGTCTCCAATGTCTTCCACAGGGCAGGCCAGTGGATACAGTCATATGTGGAATTGAAATTGATAAAGATGATAACTGTATGTTGTCCACACTGGATTCTTTCCTCCATTAGCTGACAGGTGGTGAAGATTTGATCGCAGTATCCTGTTTGGTCTGAATCCAGCCTATTCTTCCCTGCTAGTTTACTAGCTGTGTTTCTGCAACCTGGATTGTATGATCTTCATAAAGACTTTGCTGATGATGGAAAGCAAGGTGATGCCATGGTAGTTCTTGCATTCCTTGTTGCCCCCCTTCTTGTGAACTGGTACAATGGTGGCCTTTTTCCAAGTGGATGGTATCTGTTCCATAACCTAAAGCAGCTCAATCAGTGTATGCAGTCATTGGAGCAGGATATTGCCTTCATCCTTGATTGCTTCTGCAGTGACCTGGTGTACTCTTGGTGCCTTGCTGTTTCTCAGTGTTCTGATAGTTGATTCCACCTCTTCGACTGTTGGCTTTGCATCAGTCACTGGAGTCTCAGGGAGATTGATGGGTGGTGGATCGATTATTGGTCCATGAGGTGGGTCATGGTTGTAAAGCTCTTGAAAGAATTCCCTACAACATTTCATGTGTTCACAAGAGGAGTGCACTAATTTCCAATCCACTTTTTTGATGTTGTTGCTGGTGGGTTTGGTCTTCCCACTCATTCGTTTGAGGGTGCTGTGCAGCACTCATGTCTGGATGCCATCTCCTCAAGATTGGCTGCCAGCTGACTCCAATATGCTTCCCTTTCTACTTTCAGCCTCTGCCAAACTTCTTGATTGAGCTGCCTGTATTGTTCATAGTTGACCAGCTTCACCTTCTTCTGTTGGGCTATGAGATCCAGGCACTCATCAGATATCCATGGTTTTGCTTGGTGGCAGATGGGTCGGCATAGCAATTTGGCACATTCCATGATGGAGTTTGATATCTGCTTTTCTGCCTCATCCATGTCCTCCATTTGGGCCAGTGTTGCAAACTGGTTTGACGGTGCGATCTGAAATTCCTGTTTGTGGGCGGGGCCATCATTTGCTTCCAGTCAAGCCTGGCTGTTGGAGGTGACTTGTACGTTGCACAATAAGTGAAGCTGTACCACTGCATGGACAAGGTAATGAATTAAGCCACAGTCAGGTCCTCAAATAGCATGGATATCCTTGAGCGATGATTGGAAGTGGGAGTTGACCAGGATGTAGTCTAATATGGCTGATTCCATGCCAGATGGGTTTTGCTGTGTGAGCTGGTGTTTCTGAGGATACTGGAAATGGCTATTTCCCACAATAAGATTGCTTGATACTGCAAAGGACAAGAGGTGCAGGCCATTATCATTCATGTTCCCACGGCCAAATCTACCCATTGTTCCTTCCCAACCAGACCATTCCTCACTGATGTGGGCATTGAAATCTCCTGCAAAGAGGATCATTTTGGCCTGTGGGATCAAATCCAGCATATATTGGAGCTGGTTGTAGAAATTATCATTGGCTGGGTTGGACTCATCTTGGTTGGTGTGTAGATGGAGAGAATGTGGGTCCTGATGGTACCATTGATGGCGAGCACTACCAGGTGGTCCACTATTGGTTGGAAAGCAATTATGCTTCTTGCAGCCCAGCTATCCACCATAAACCCTATGCCAGCATCTCGCTTCTCACAACCTGAGTAGTACCGTGTCATTGTTTCTTTGGCTGTAGGTGGCTGGATGCTCAATGTTCCAGAGCCATTGAGTCATAACTCCCACACTGCAGAGATTGAGATGTTGTATTTCCTTAAGCCAGTAGCCCACTTCTCACCAGCACCCTGGGTCCCCAGTGCTGGTGCATCAGCTGCCTCAGATGGTGTAGCATAGGCAAATGAGTTTATTCAAATTTCTATGTAGTTTCTTGTCTGGTTTTCCAGCTCTGGTCTCCACTGCAGAGTGACCGACCTCCTCCTTTTGCAGCTGGGCTTGGGACCAACCTTGGCGGTGTTAAATACAGCAGTACTAGAATAATTGTGGTGAATAAAGTACTTGCCCAAAGGACATAACATTATTAAACATCATCACTGATAAACAAACTGTCTACCACTACAAGCTGAACCAAAACTAATATACTGAACATGGAATTAAATGGATGTGGTTATTCTAGAAGTGAGACATTTGAACAGCTCAGTGCAGAGATTCAAATCAGAAACAAGATGATCATATTGTATATCAGGCATGTATATATACACACACACACACACACACACACACACACACACACACACACACACACACACACACACACACACACACACACACACACACTTTACTTGCCCAGAAAGGGTAAAGTGCTATGAAACACCCACACCCTCCCATAAATGAGGTCATATATTACTGAGGCAGAAATACTCATTAATGCATCCTCCCAGTTATATGCTGGATAGCTTGGCCATTTAGAAACCTGTGAGTTCAGTGTTGAACATGGTAAACTAACATTTAGAAAAACAGTCTTCAGGAAACTAAGAAGTTGCTCTTAACAAAACAGGCAGTGCAATGGTTTAGTAAAAGCAACCAGAATGATCTGAAGATGGATCAAGTACCTGTTTATTTTCAAGGACTTATATCTGAGACTGGAAGAAGTGAGCAAAACTGCATGTAACATTCTCAGGTATGGTTAGAAGGCCCTATCATATGAATAGTATACAGTTCAGGGCAGTCAACGTAGACCTGGCATGGCTATGAAAAACACTGCTGCTTAACCACTTGGATGAGGCATGATCACCAGTGAACCTCAGACATGGTACCAGATAAATGTATTACACAACACTGTTTACCGCTTTTGGTCATCTATGGGGACTACAACAGAAAGACACCACACTGTCCTCCATATATTTGATACTGTATATTATATAACTATCTAAATAGGTATCTAGTGCTTATGCTCTTACGCTTGCCCATTAAAGCTCTCCATGTATATGTGGCTTAATGAACCACAACAACCTGAAAAAGACACCATAAGTATGTATCCTACATGTACATGAATTCAGCTGTATACATTATATGTGTATGTATATTTATTCCACAGCATGATGTACACTGATTGTTGCTATTTAAAACTTTTCTCCTTAAGCCTGTGCTGAAAAGGGGTTTCCAACACAGTCAGACTTTCATAGTTAACAAATACAAATGAATAACTACATAAATTAATACCAGCCAACATTGCATACTGTACAGTGCTGGACAAAATGTACTGCAAGTTGCCAGTGGATGAAGAAACATTATGCTGATGGCAAACACGGTATTGGTAGCCCCACCTTAGGAACATGCAGATCCCACAATAATATAAGCCTGATTTGTGCACATGTGATGTTATCATTATCAGTGCCAGAGTTATGTACTACACCGTTGAGTCCAACATCCTGTCTAAAATTCTAGTGATCACTCCACAAACCTCAGCAAAATCACAGCACAGAGGTACAACAGTTATGTACAGCTGTGGTTATTTACCACATGATCCACAGAGGTACAACAGTTATGTCAGCTGTGGTTATTTACCACATGATCCACAGAGGTACAACAGTTATGTACAGCTATGGTTATTTACCATATGATCCTATACCTGAGTCATGACTCTGCAACATACACTTACATTGTATGATCAGTACAAATGGACAGCAGCAGACTGCCAGACTGCAGATGAAAGGGCTCCATTCTTCACACAAGCCCATTAATGCAGCTGTGAAGTACAACTCCGAGACATTTACTGTGACACTGCATAATCATGTTATTACAGCCTCCCACAAGACCTGCCCATCCATTCAGTGATAGCTGCATGCTTAGGTTCATAAGTGATGACCAGGCTAACTGCTCTAGGAGGCCGTTTTAAGTCCAATCATGATTTCCCATTTATAAATAATAGGATAAAGAATCCAGTGGCAATTGCATTTATGTGGCAGAGCATTTACAAGCTTCCTCTGTCTAATAAGGGCAGACATGCCTTTCCAGGGGTAAATTTCTGATTTCCCATCCATTAGCCCAGGGTGCATTTGAACAGGGTCAGGGATGAGCTCTGCTTTACATGGATGAGAACTCTGTTTCAGAGTAGGGGTAGCCACTGAGAACACAGCCAGATCATGGTCAAATGGGGCCCTAGGCAGTATAATGGATCAGGCCTCCACCAGAGCATCACCTCCTGCAACAACCCCTTACCTCCAAGCAGCCCCCTCCCCAGCCATTCCGGTGTTCCATTACTTGGCTATTTCTCCCCGGTAACCATAAACACTGTTCAAATCTGTCGGTGTGCATACTGTTTTCTTATTTACTTCTGCAAAGATTACAGATATTAATAACTCAAAAAAGCAGCAGAAACATTAGTAACAAAAAACTTAAGAAAAAACAAAAGCCAGAGTAGTGATCAACCTTTAAAACCAATGGGCACTGATACAATAAAAAGAAACTTTTATTTACTTGCCAATCTAGAACTTCTTCAGAATCCATCAATAAAACAACATTGTGTATTTATAGGAAATTAATCTCATGACCCTTAATTCATCCAAGTACATGAAAGATCCTATTAATAAATAGAAATAGCAATCTGAGTCCCTTTAACTGATATCAAAAACAGTACAAAACCCTATTTACTACCATATGTTACTAATTACAAAAATATAAAAATTCTAAAAGATGTGGCAATAACAACCTAAACAACCTCTTAAAAATCAGTGAAACAAAATACAAAAAAACATACAGACAAAATTTACTGAAACCTCACCACTGGTTGGGGGACTAGATACAAACCACTTTTGGGGTGTGGAGAATCAATCCCCAGCCACGATAATAATAATTCTAACACTGTTTTGCTGATTCTATGGTTTTGTATTATGGTAGCTTTAGTAAAGAGGTTAAGGCAATTCTAACTAAAAATTGGGTCATGTTTCACTCTTATTCGGACTTAATAAATAGTTTAGGAGATAGGCCCCATTTTGTTTTTAAAACTGAATACAATTTGAAATTTTTTATTTTATTTTTTATTTTACATTTGTTGACCGGAATAGTCCGACTGGATTCATGTCCACTTTCAGCAGAGACCCGGGGAGAAAAGCTCCAAGGTAAGCAGATACAATAAAAACAATGAAAACATATAACAAATATGGTACAGACAAAGAATACATAAGTAAACATGAATGGACAAGTTCAACAGGTTAGAGTTACTCCCTGGTGACAGTCAGGGGTAAGTTCAACAGTAATCTGATTTATAGATTTTTCAAATTCTTGATGAGAGTTAGCCAGGCTTGTTGCAGTGGCAAGGCAAATATTTGCTGGAACATCCTATTTCTAAGTTTCGTTACAGAAAGGGTACTAAAAAAATGTGGGGCTTGTAGATATATAGTGTCCTTTTATTTTAGCAGGGAATGAGGTTTTGGTTGGACATCCCCCTCAAACTATTAAGTTGGAAATAGGAGACTGGAAGCACTGGTTTAGTTTATATTGCTGTCTGTCAAGACTGCAGTTACATTTACATGGGGAAGACTGAGCGAACCCTACGTAAACAAGTGTACGAACATTTTTATGCCATTCAGAGTGAGAACCAAAATAATGCCCTATACAAACACTCCATTAGTTGTTTCAATTGTAATAAATTTTTATTTGTATTGTTGAAATTGTGAGAAAAGATCCACGGAGAGGGAATTGGGAAAATAGACTTGCTGTGGGCAATTTAGACTCAATGCCACCGTCTACCCTGGGTTGAATGACAACACTAATCTCATGCCCATACTCAGACATAGAGCCTTGGTGTTACGGCAGAATTTTTATATTGTTATACATATAACTTTGTATTTTTGTACTGTTTTATTTTTACACTTTTAATATTAAATGGTAGGGAGAGTTGTGAGGTTTCACTAAGTTTTATTGTCTGTATGTTTTTTATTTTGTTTCACTGATTTTTAAGAGGTTGTTTAGGTTGTTATTGCTACATCTTTTTATATTTTTATAATTAGTAACATATAGTAGTAAATATGGTATTGTACTGAAATTGATATTAATTATAGCGGCTCAGATTGCTATTTGTATTTATTAATAGGATTTTTCATATAATTGGACCAGTTAAGGGTCATGTGATTAATTTCCTATAAATAAATGATGTAGATTTACTGATGTATTCTGAAGAAGTCTTGGATTGGCAGGACAAAAGTCCTTAAGTAAATAAAAGTTTCTTTTTATTGTATCCGTGCCTGTTGGTTTTATAGGTTGACCACTACGCTGGCCTTTGTTTTTTCTTAAAATTATTGCAGCTATTGAAATAAAATAGCACAAACACTGATAGCTATTTGCTAAACAAACAATACAGTATCAGAATGAAAATAGTCTTAACATGAGCAGCAAACTACTCTGCACTTGAAACTCACGTTCACTGAAACAGCATTAAAACCCACATTTAAAGGAAATGCATCTGGCCAGTGGAGTATTAAGTTTACTTTTGGGCTGTTTTCAAACTATAGCCTCCTTGCTCCTTAGGGTCATGCACACATGTATGTGTTCATTGATTCACCTATTTTATTCTATTTATTTACTTTATTTTACATTTGTTGTTCGAGATAGTCTGACTGGATACATGTCCATTTTCAGCGGAGGCCCGTGGAGAAAAGCTCCAATTACACAGACAAAAACGTACATACATGCCAAGCATATTACAAAGTCTGCAAGGTGTGGTCCTCAAGAGGGATTCACAGTATTAACTGTGTATAGTAGAATATAAAACAAGTGGATTACAGCAACAATTACTATTTACAAAGTAATGTACAGAACAAGAAGGTCACAACAAGCATTTGTGGGCAAGAAGTGAATACAGTACTGGGAGTAGTTATGGGGATTAATTAGGGTTGATACATGGACAGAGCCAGTGCATTTTAAAATACTGTTTGAGGCCTTTTTTGAAGAGACTTAGACAGGGTACAAAGGTAAGGTTCACTGGAAGTGAATTACAAGCTTTGCCAACAAAGTTGGCAAACAGGGAGTCTCCAGCTGAGTTATTAGCTTTGTGGGTTTGGACTAACAGCTTGTTGGATGAGCAGAACAGTCTGGAGTTACTATACGGTTTTATGACATTTTTACGTGTGGGGGGTGTTTTTGGGTTGGTTAAGAATATTATGTGCTACTATTAGTTGATTGAACTGAAGTAAGCTTGGTAGTTCTAGCCACCCTAGGAGACTAAGGTTTTGGCAGTGATGTGTCCTATACGTTGACCCAGTGGCGAGTCTGGCAATATGGTTGTAACAGTGAGAGAACTTGGTAAGCTCTGATTTGTTTAGCTTAGAAAGTATAGGGGAAGCATATAGAAGGGTAGAGAGATGATGAGAGCGGGTGATTGCGGTCCTAGCTACTGTGGTTAGAAAAGGTTTATTTCTATATAAAGAGCCAAGCTTCTGATTAATTGTTTTGATAGTTTTGTTGACGTGCAGATCGAATTTGAGATTATTATCTACTATAACCCCTAAGAGCTTAGTATGGTTATCCAGGGAAATGGAGGTATCACTGTTTGATATTATAGAAAAAGAAAGTGGAGTAAAGAGTAGCAGTTTAGTCTTGTTAGGATTCAACAGACAACAGCGATTAGAGAGCCAGTTTTTAACTGTGTTAAATGTATTCTGGGTTAAGGTTTGCAGGGCTGTTGGGGAGGAGGCTGTGCTGATCAGGGTGGAATCATCTGCGTATTGGATGCAGGTTGCTTTTGGGATGGCAGCGTGTAGGTTACTGATAAAGATAGAAAAGAGTAGAGAACCTAAAATAGAGCTCTGAGAAACTCCAAGAGTGAGAGGAAACAGGGTGGATAGTTTGCCTTGCTGTAATACAGCTTGTTGTCTACCACTCAGATAGGATTGGAACCCTGTACAGTATGGTTGTCCAGGGAAATAGATTTCACAGAGAGGATGAGTAGTTGGTGCCTGACCATATCAAAGGCCTTTGAGAGATCTAAAAAGAGGGCTGATAGCATATTATTACTTCTGTTTTGATATATGGCATTGGTGAAGGAAAGGAGGGCGGAAGTAGTGCTGTGATGTGGCCTAAAGCCATGCTGAGAGACAGCCAGCATATTGTTCTGAATGAGATGGTGCATAATTTGTTTGAGGAGCACTTTTCCATTATTTTGGCTAGTGGTGAAAGAATGGTGATGGGTTTATAACTGAATAATTCTGTTGAACGTCCACCTTGGGATATTTTCCAGATGGGGGGATAGCTCCAACTGTTAAGGACCTACTGATCAGGATAGATATGGGGAATGCTATGGCATCAGCAGCTTTGTGTAAGAACTTTGCTGGGAGAAGGTCAGCAGATAGGGTGGTGGGCTTCAGTTTTTTGATTAGTGATTGGATAAGAGTGGTAGAGACAGGTTGCAAGTTAAAGGGTTTTGGGTGTAGTTTGATGGGGTTCGAGTGATAGATTGTCCTGGATGAAGAAGCCCATCTATACCTGCCCAGAACTTTTGGAGATTGTTTTGGTGTATTTGCTGCAGGTTCTGGTAGTAGCTTTCTTTGTCTAGCAGAATAGATTTTTTTGTATCATTCCTAAACTGACGGTATTTCAGTTGGACGAGAGGGGCTTTAGTTGCTTGCCAGTTGGCCAAGGCTTTATTTCTAAGTTTGATTTTTAGTTTGGTTTCCTTTGTGAGCCATGGTGCTGTATTTGTTTTAGTTTTAAAAGTAGATGCAGAGACATGAGAGTCAAGGATGCTTAGGAATTTAGTATTAAAGTATGCTACTGCCTCTTCTAGTGATATATGTTTTAGGATTGACCATTTGACTGAGTTAAGTTCATTTTGGAAATTTACAGGATTGAAGTTCTTGGTATTTCTGATTGTTTTATAGGTGGTCTGATGGGAGTTCTCTCTCTTATGCTTAATAATGTAAGTTAGAGCGTGATCACTTAGGCCATCGAGGAGGGTCCCAGGTTTATACAAGTGGGAATGACTATTGATAAGAATCCAATCAAGAATGCTTTCCCTGTTGTCGGGTTTGCTGATCCTAGTAGGAGTGATTATTATTTGACTGAACCCGAAAAGGTTTATATGGGTGACAGGGGATTCAGCTGAGCAGGTGGACCAATCAATGTTGAAGTCACCAAGAACAATGGTTTCTTGGGGGTGAGTAGTGGTGGAATGTTGACACAGACGATATTTATGCATTTGTTGTGGTTAAATTGAAGTTTAGTTATAAGGATTTCAGTGTTATTAAATGGGGGTGGCTGTATGGAACCCCTATTAACACTTAGTGCGTTTTTGTAAAGAACTGCTATTCCTTCTCCCTTTTTAGTAGTGCAGTCTAATTGGTGAATGTTATATCCTGGCGGTAATACCTCATTATCAGCAATAGTAGATTTTAGCCAGGTGTCTGTTAGACACATTATATCTGGGGAATAAACTGCTAATAGGGCATGTAGGTTGTGTGCTTTATTGTTTATGCTTCTAATGTTTAAGTGAAAGGTCAGAAGAGAATAAGTTGTTCTGCTAAGGGGTAGTTTAATGGAGGGAGTGGTGTCGTAGGAGTTAATGGCACCAGGTGAAGATGGGCCAGGGTTGGGATGTATATTCCCATCTGCTATGAGGTTGTAGTGTAGTCTGATTATGAGCTTTAGAAATTTATTTATAAGTTTTAGATAGTGTTTGTCCCTGGGGTTGGAGTTTATGGCTTTTTTTATGGCTTTAATTGGGTGATAATTTAAAGGGTATGCGAGATTAGATGCGTGGGGGATAGTTAAATAAAATGTCCTATTTGAGAAGTCTGGGGTAATAGTTTGACACTCTGGATAGTGGAAGTTGAGCTAGTATTGGCCTTTATAGGCGATGAGGAGTTAAAAAATAAGCAACATCGACAGCAGAGAAATTGATAGTGTATTTTTTGATGCTAGCGTAGCAAGAGTTCTGGTTATTTTAGGGCTTGATGTTACGTGGATAAGGAATGAATGGAAAACAAGGATAACAGAGTGGGAGGTCCACAATTCACCTTTCTCATTGTATTAAATTATATTCCTTGTATAATACAGCACCCCTTGTTAGAATGTGTTTTAAATGTGTAGCTTTGAACATTCTTCCATTAAGCAATACAATAAAATATATGAACCATAATGACAAAACTACCCATTTCAGAAAATTTCAATGATAAAAGGCCATCCAAACTTATGTCATTACAATCCAGCAATATCAGTCAATAGACACAATCTCTGCAGAAATAACAGTCATCAAATAATTCCACATTAAAGAGATCTGTAAATAATGAAGAGGTTGCTACTGGCAAACAACTTCACATTTCAGTTTTTCATCTAAAATTCAGTGCCTGCTGCCCTTGAAGAATTAATTGTGCATGTTACATTAAAAAAATGTAAGCTGATAATATTGCAATAGGGAATGACTTACAAAACAACAAAAAGTTCATAGTTGCTGGGCATCTCATACAAAGGAGGACATAGTCAGGAGTACAGAACCCCTATTCCCCTTTAAAATGCACCACATAATCAGCAAACGAAAGGGCACTACAATGTCAGCACTCTATCTGCATGGTGCAGGAGTAGAATCCACAGCATTCTGCACCAAAGGTAGTTATGCTACTAACACTGCTTTCAAATTCTACAGAACAAACAGTGACTACCACTTGCTAAACAAAACAGTTAACTGCACATTGAAAACAGACTTACCGTGAGCAACATTAAACGTCTCTTCCATTGAAACTCAAAATCCCTTGAAAATGCACTGAAATTCATAATTCCCTGGAAATGTAGCGAAACTCAAACTCACAATTCTGTCAGCTGTCTTGGTAGTTGGTTTAGAGGATTCAGGCTCTTGTCTCCACTGAAGCTCACAATTCATTCTGCAGTCTGGTAGTTAGTATAGGGGATTCAAGTTACAGGGTCAAGCCTGATCAAGTTAATTGACTAACTTGCCCCACCCCCCCCCTCAACTTAGTGACGGAAATCTGGGCAAAGCCTAAAGTAATGAGGATACAATGGCCCAAAAGCAGGGTGAGATTTTAAATACTGTTCTTTTAAACTTAGAAAGTTGCTAGAATAACAGGATTTATGTTAGCAAACATGAACCCTGAAACTCAAATATATGTTGTCATTTAGTGACTACGGTCCTTCATGATTTGCCAACAAACACAAATTTTATGAGAAACAGACTATGAGGCTAAATCTGGACAGTTGACAAATATGTTCAACACACACAAACACACACGCACACATATACATATGCGTATATATGTATATATACATATATATATATATATATATATATATATATATGTACATATGTATATATATATATATATATATATATATATATATATATATATATATATATATATATATATATATACATATACATATACACACACACATGCACACATGCACACACACGTACACACACACACACATACACACACACACACACACACACACACACACACACACACACACACACACACACACACAGACACACAGGGTCTACTTTATGCGCTCGAAAGCTGAAAACCCCGAATCCAAATAGTGCAACACATAAAAAGCGAACCGCAAATACATCGAACGAAGGAAAGCAAGAAAGTGGAAATATCGAATTTGCATAGTTGGCCCGTCTGCGGTATAGCTCCGTAAGGTAAATGTGCGATAGTTACGGACCTTAGGGTTAGGGAGGGGTTGAGGTAAGTGCATAGGTAGGTAGTGCATGTAAGGTTTTATGTAGGTAATATATGTAAGGTTTAGTGTAGGGTTTTGTTAAGTGTATGTGTGTGGAATATTTATTTTGTTTGGGTATAGCTCCGTAGGGAAAGTGTGCGGTAGTTACGGACCTTAGGGTTAGGGAGGGGTTGAGGTAAGTGCATAGGTAGGTAGTGCATGTAAGGTTTTATGTAGGTAATATATGTAAGGTTTAGTGTAGGGTTTTGTTAAGTGTATGTGTGTGGAATATTTATTTTGTTTGGGTATAACTCCGTAGGGAAAGTGTGCGGTAGTTACGGACCTTAGGGTTAGGGAGGGTTTAAGGACAGTGCATAGATAGTTGTGTATGTGGGGTTTAGTGTAGGGTTAGCAGTAGGGTTTTGATGCTTTAATTTAGGGTTACAAGTAGGGCTTTGGTTAGTGTATGTATGTGTTTTTTTTATTGTGTTTGGGTAGGTAGTGTGCTGCGGGTGGTGGGTTGGCCGATTATGACTATTCGAGGTTTTAAATTTCGCGCTTTAGTACGTTCGACGTATTTGCAGTTCGTTCGGGTTTTTCGTGTTTCGAGCGCATAAAGTAGACCCCCCACACACACACACACACACACACACACACACACACACACACACACACACACACACACACATACATACAGACATTTCCTTTGATGATACAGTGACAAATGGCCAGTTTAAATTACACACACACACACACACGCACACACACACACACACACACACACACACACACACACACACACACACACACACACACACACACACACACACACACACACACACACACACACACTTTCTCTCTCATGCAGAAATGAATGGAATGGCTAGTTTAAATCATACACAAACACTTTCTGTCTCAACTGAATGCCTAGTTTAAATTCCGTGCACAAGTGTGGAATATGTTTACATTTGTGTTGGTATGCATGTGTGGGATGCACGCTTGGTCCTCCTTAAAGGAGACGATGCTACACAGCAGTGTAAAGAAGTGTTTTTTTTTAAATTATACTATTAATTAACTTAAATATTAATGTAGAAGCTTCCTGGCCAGTGGGCCCCCTCAGCCATGGGGCCCTAGGTGACTGCCTATGTCACGTAGTGCTGGATCCACCTCATATTGAGACAGACACCTGTCCCTCCAACATGTTCTATTTATGTTGCAAAGTTTTTTAAAGCACAGGACCAGATGATGCTTTGCAAGGCAGGTATAGATAACCTTTCAGCAGTCTATAGGAGACTGAGAACAAAGACAAGGCTTTTAGGTGGTCCGAGTATTCCATGTGGTATACACCTTGTATTCTTTTTGTGAGGAACCTCTGTGGATATTCCAGTTGCTTATATGCCTGTTAAAGTACATACTGAAGCAAGCATTGGACTCAGTGACTGGTCTAAAGAGGACTACAAATAGTGGAATGATACATCTTTGGACATGGATGCCATGCCCTTGCTTATAAGTCACATAATATAGAATACTGTCCTTACAACAGTAGACACATGATGGTCTAAGGTCATCACTGACCACATATGTTTGCAAGTCCCCACTCCCCCAGCTCTACTGACAAGATAATTCCAAGGGATGGCTGACTTTCCAAGGGATACTGTTATCCATGTTTTGGCATTTGGTTTCAGATCATGGCTTTGACACTAATTATAAGTTTGCGGCAAACCATCTTGGAGGATATCAGCATCCTTGGGGGATTCTATAATTATGATTTACTTGCAATCATCCACAAACTTAGTCAGCAAGCAGCCTTTAACATTAACTTTGACTTTTGAAAAGTAGATGCCATAAAGGAATGGCTCCAGCACCTAGCCTTGAGGGACTCCACTGGTGAATGCTCTTTTTTGTGGTGGTAGAGTCCCCTATCCTGATCTCCTCTGTCTTATCTCTGAGTCAGTTGGCTAGCAAATGGATGACATAGGGGTTTACTCATAGTCTCATGAGTTTGTCAGTGATGACTGAATTCAGAATAGAATTGATTGCTTTGGCCTGGTCAAGACAGACAATGTGTACTGTTTTGCCCTTGTCCATACTTTTGCTGACTATCTCAAAAAAGTCCACCAGATTGAGTAGGTACAATCTGCCCTTGATAAAATCAAACTGTAAATGATAAAATTAAATGCCACAAAGGGTCCACAGATGGTTTAAAAGCAATTTAATATTGTAATTTAAAAAACATTAAGTGCTTTCATCTCCAGAAAAAGAGACTTCATCACAATAATTACAAACCAACACAAAGGCGTTTACACCCCACTATGTCAGTCTTTGAAAAAGTGGTTTTGAAGACATATATAAAACTTATACCAATAAGAAATATTATGGTTCCAACTTATCTAAGGCAGAAAAACTTTTACTTGAACAACTACGTACTGATAAAACCACATGCCCCATGCAACTCGGTAAAGGGGGCTGGATGGTTATTTATGATGCACAGGATTATTCTAACACCATGCTGGAACATTTACATGATGTTGATACCTATACCCCTGTCTCCAAGAATCAAATTCACATAGCATACCACAGGATTGATTTGTGTCTGGATGAATATGCATTAAACAAATGCATTGATGTTGACTCCTGTCACTTTTTGTCCAACCCCAACTTCATTATACCAGCTTTTTTTGACATTCCAAAAATTCACAAAGGGGTACTCCAACCTCCTTTTAGGCCCCTTGTCTTGGTTGCTGAGTCCAATACTTATCCCTTAGCTGTTCTGATTGATAGATGGCTTAACATGTTTATGATGCAGTACCACATTTAATTAAAGACTCGTGGGACTTCTAAGCCATCTGAAAAAACATATTTGGAATGAAAATCTTGTATTTGTGATAATAGATGTTAGAGACTTGTTCACTGTCATTCCCAAGGTTCATAGGTTCATAAGTATGTACTAGGCTAATGGCCCTGGAGCCTATATAAGCCTAGCCCAAGAAGATTCCCTGGCATCTTAACACCCAAAGTTAGTTCCCAGTGCCCCTGTCAAGCAAGGCCACTGAAGTGATTCCCAGTGTGAACTTCCTATTGCCCACCCACTCATCAAGACTTCTCTTAAAGAGGGCCAGTGAAGTGCTCTGCTTGACGTGAATTGGAAGTTTGTTCCAGAGTATGGGAAGTCTCTGGGTTAGGAACCTGTCCCTCCAGTATGTTCTGTTTATTGTGTTAATGAGGTTAAGGTCCATGGAGCGTGTGACATGGAGGAATTGGGATTTCTTTAGGTGTGGCATTCCTAGCAGCTCTGAGTCAGACATGGCTTTGTAGGTCAAGCAGAGATCGCCTCTAAGTAGGCGATAAGAGACAGAGTATAGCTGGAGTTTTTTTGAGTCTGTTCATATATGCTATGTGTCTAAGGCCTAAGATCCTCTTAGTGAGGTATTTTGTGGCCTTTCCAGTTGTTGTAGGTGTCTAGTGAGGTAAATACCAAATGGGGCATTGTATTCTATAATAGGTCTAATGAGGGACGAGTAGAGAGAGATTATGACCACTTTCTTCCTGGATGAGAAATCTTTTGTAATGAGATGTGCCACATAGAAGGACTTCTGACTACAATGGCAATGTGGTTATCAAAGGAGAGGTTGCTGTCAACCTGTGTCCCCAGGTCTCTTATCACACCTTTGGTGTTTAGTGGACTACTGCCTATGTGGTAGTTCATGGGCACCGAATTTTTTCCAAAGGGAATGATAATGGACTTTTTGTCATTGAGCTTAAGGCCATGGTTCTGGCACCAGTCATTGGTGTCAGTGAGGCCTTTTTGTAGAATGTCTACATCAGTTGGAGAATCAATAATGGCTCCCAGTTTGCCATCATCTGAGAACTTGGTCAGCCAGAGCCCCTTTGTATTGGCTTGAACTTCAGAGACATAGATGCCAAACAGGAGAGGACCTAGGGCCGATCTCTGTAGGACACCACTTGTAACTGGTCGGTAGTCAGATATGGAGTCCACTACTTTCACAGTGTGCGTTCTATCGTGAGCCAGTTGGCAACCCATCTTATTATATAGGGGTTAATGTCTAGTTTAGTGAGTCTATCTATGATTCCTGAGTAGGGATGGTGTTGAAGGCCTTGGCAAGATCTAGGTAGGCTGTGTGAACTACCTTGCCCTCATCCACAGCTCTGGTGGCAGACCCGAAGAAGTCTATCAGTTGAGCAGGCATGATCTACCTTTCACAAACACATACTGCATGGGGTCCAGAGTTTGGAGATTCCCTATGTCCTTATTTATAAGGTCCATGATGATACACTCCATAGCCTTACATATTAGACTCATCAGGCTAATGGGGCGGTAGTTTCCAGGGTCTGTAGTCGTTCCCCCTTTGTGGAGTGGAATGACCATAGCAGTGCACCATTCGGTAGGAACAAAGACTGAAATGAGGCTGTGACTGAACAGGATACTCAGGTGTGGTGCCAGCTCACTTTGTAATTCATGTAGAACACAATCAGGGATATTATCAGGTCCCATAGAAGCTGTATTCTTGGCTTTGGACAGTGTATTTTTTACCTGTGTGGCCATGATAACAGGGACTTTGCATTCCTCAGGTATTATGATAGGCCCTTTAGGGGGTGACAAGGTCTACAGTTTTTCTTTCAGAGTTTGATCTGGTGGTCCACCCTCTCTAACGACAGAGTCAACTTGGTCATGGCATTAATGGCTCTTGTCTTAGATCACAATTATATTTATTTTGAGGGGGAGTTTTTTCAGCAAACAAGAGGTGTTGCAGTGGGAGCATCATGTGCCCCTGCTTTTGCCAACATGGTACTGCTGGTCTGGGAAGAAGAGTTCCTTTGCCAAACACTTACATTTATATGTATGTTTTTAGGCAATATATTAATTTTATGGGATGGTGAGGTGGATGAAATTCACAACTTTTTAGAATAGCAATGATAAAATCAACTACCTAGACACACTCATTTCCCACACACCTAACAGTTTTAAGTCTAACATATTTAGGAAAGAAACTTTTTGTAACTCCTACCTACACTTCACTAGTTGCTAGCCTGTATGGCAGAAAAACAGTTTAATGAAGGAACAGGCCATTAGGGTGGCACGTTTGACTTCTCAAAAGGAAGATGTATGGCTTGAGTTACTGAAGTTAAGGAAAGGTTTCCAGCAAGGGGATACTCTAGTCAAATTCTAGACAAGTTGTTATTGGAAGTAAATAATGAATGGGGGAAACATATAAACTACTTTTGGGAACTTAGTTTACTGTACCTACTAACAATATGGATCATAAGTATGTAAGAGCATTGGTAGTGGAACATAACCAGTTCGCTAAGGAGATTATAGGTTCATAAGTAGGTACTAGGCTATCTTTGCTCGAGGGCATTTATAAGCCTAGCCAGAGTGTGTCAGCTTTCACCGCCCCATTGATTAATTAACTGAGCCTCTGTCAAGAAGAGCCAATGAAGTGATCCCAGGGGTGTATTTTCTGTTACCCATCCACTCGTCAAGGTTTCTCTTGAAGAGTGTTAATGAGGGGCTCTGCCTAATGTAGTTAGGAATTTTGTTCCAAAGCATGGGGAGTCTCTGTGGCAGGAATCTATCCCTCTAGCATGTTCTATTTATTGTTGTGGAGAGATTTAGCTCACTAGAGCGAGTGGCTCGCAGTGACTTGGATTTCTTTAGGTGGAGCATGTCCATCAATTCTGAGTTGGACATGGCTTTGTACGTCAGGCACAGATCACCTCTGAGTAAGCAATATGCGACTGAGTACAGCTGGAGTTTTTCCAGTCGGGCTGCATAGGACATACGTTTGAGGCCAGTAATCCTCTTGGTGAGGTACTTTTGTGGTCTTTCTATCTGTTGGACGTGTCTTGTGAGGTACACCCCAAATGGGGCATTGTACTCTATGATGGGTCTGATGAGTGACGAGTAGAGGGGCACTATAACCTCTATTTCTAGATGCAAACCCTTTAGTAATTAGATGGGCTACATAGAAGGATTTCCTAACTACTTTGGCAATATGATTGTCAAAGGAGAGATTACTATCTACCTGGGTCCCCAGATCTCTTATTACCTCTTCTGTATTAAGGGGGCTGCCACCTATGTGGTAATTCATAGGTGTTTTGTTTTTCCCAAACGGGATGACTATGCATTTTTTGGCATTTAGCTTGAGACATTATAAAGACATTATAAAAAGAAGTTGGTGCATTTTTAAAACTAATTCTAAAATATTTCAATTAGTGGGGGGCTGAGCCCACATTTATTTCTAAAACAGCACCTAATTTCAAAAGACTGATGGAGAACAGGCATGGTATCCTTTCAAAGAGAACTAAAGGAATTATGAAGTGTGGCTGTTGTAAACATTGTACCTATATTAGCAGGAAACAGACCTTAACATTAGGTAACACTATGAAAAGTAGAATCACATTTCAGGGTGGTAATTGCACTACCCTAAGAGTGGTATATCTTGCGTACTGCAGAAGATGTTCAGCATTTTATATTGGCAAGACTGAACATGCCCTCAGGACATGCATTTACGAACACGAATAGCCAGCAAAATTGAAAACAGTGCCCTATATAAACATTACACTGTATGTCAAGTATTTAACAAGTTTTGTTTTGGTATCCTGGAAAAAATTAGGTTAGACCTGGGGGGGGGGGGGTTGGAAGACTGTTTTAAAAAATGAGGGAAATGAAGTGGCAACTCAGATTGGGTGCAGCATTCCCCCTAAATAAAATAGTGAGGATCAAAGGCCAAAAATTAGGAACAGATTTCAATATTGCTCTTATAAATTTAGAAAGTCGCTATAATAAAAGGATTTGTTAGCATGTATTTTCTGAAGCTTATGAAGTCTGAAGTTCAAATGTATGTCATTTTTTAATGACTTCAGTCCTCAATGATTTGTTAGAAAACAATACGTTTTATGAGGAACCAGCCAAAAATATGAGGCAAAAATCTAGACATTCTGCAAACATCTGAGGTATGTTTAGGATACCCATTTCCACCAAGCAGGCTGCAGAGACAGGAAGAAAGTGCTTATGCATGGTTCCAGATGTTTACAATGTGTATTACCTGAGGAGCTGTAGCGGGGGGGCGGGGGGGGCGGTAGAATAGGTTTACTTGGGTCCTACTCAAGTGAAACGATTATGTTGAAGACAAGGTTGCTGGAGCAATGTGTCTTTGTGTACAAAACATAGTAATAGGGTAATATAGGGGTTTATGTTATTTGGCTAAGGACTACAACCTTAGTGTAATATCACAGACCAATGTTCCTTGATGAGCAAATTATGTACTCATTACACAGCCACATATTTAGGGAGTACTTAGTAAATAATGCAGAAATATTAACAGAACTTTGAAATGGCAAGAAAAGATGCAATTCAGAGGTACAGCAACCTCTCACACCTGCACTGTGAATGGAATTACCCCTATCTCAAAAGAGATCTCTGTGGTACTGCCATGCAATCTCACTACCTCACCTCTCATTTCCTGTACTGATGTGTACTGTATCATAGCTTCTCCACTTTTTTACTGGCAACTAGAGCATGTGGCCAAATGCATACATGAACTTTATATAAATATATATATTTATATAATCTTTCGCTTCCTACTGCCCAGGTACCAACTCTGTTAATGACTATCACTATGGTCACTCCATCATGAGGTTCATCAGTCACTGGTTGTACTACCTGCCTTTTGGAATTATCAGTGACACTCTGCATAAACTAATAATCGGTGTAGTTTTTCCTACTCATCTTTGAATGGCTATCCCCAGTATAGCCATGATGATGACTCCAACAGAATGTTTGCCATGCCATACACCTGGAACACTCACCTAGTGCACGTGAAGTGCACAAAATGATTACGTATCATACCTTGCTGGCATATCACTTTTCCAATCATGCACTCATATTTCTCAGTAATAGTCCACTCTGCTTTCTGCCAACCTCATCACGGGCATTCTTGTGGCCATTGGAGCAGAAACATTTGTTATACTGGGCTAATGCTCACCTTTCCTGAATCCAACAGATGGGTAGTCAGTTAATCATCCATATATAGCACATGAAACTCCAATTTTGTCAAATTTGTGCATGCGGTATTTTTACAGGGACCATTTTCACTATGTGGTCAAATTTGATCAGTGAGGTATTTGAGAAAAATGAGATCCAGATTTGAGTATTTTTTTCTATTGTTTCTGAAACGGTTTGTGACTGAGTATCTTTACATAGGTCAGCCTGCCAGACAGCAGCAAGCATATTTCAGAACTGAGTCTCTAAACTACATTTTTCTCAATATTTTTGTGGGCATTTATATTATATATTGAAATAGAGCTCTCAGTTGAAAGTGAAAGCAGCTTTGCTTTTCTCTGTATTCCATATTCTGTAGATAAATGTCTTCACACTTGTTCAAAACATTCAAACCTCAGCGCAGGAACTGGAGGTTACTGAAAAAAAAATTTGTTAAGCTAACCTTGCTTACTTGTCACAAAAATCCACTTGGATTAACTGTTTGATTCATCAGCTCTGGTAAGTGACTAGCAATTTTACACAAACATTGTAGAACTACTGTTTTACTAATGTCTTTCAGCTTTTCCTGGTTAGGGGGTCACCACAGTGGAACTCTGGTCCACTAATGATTGGTAGTGGATTTTTACAGTGCCGAGGTGCCAGCCAGACACCCAACCTTCAAAGAAGGCACACCCATTCACGTATCCATCTACCTGCATATCTTTAAATGTCACTCGACCACGGAGAGGACATGCAGACTCCACACAGAAGGAGCTCCAGCCGAGAATCAAACTGGAGAATGTCTTGTCTTGCGGTGAGACGAATACGCTAACCGCTGCGCCACTGTGCCAAAGTCAAAGTCCACAAATCTTGCAGCTGTGCAGCTATCTGTGAACCTTATCACTGATATTTTGCTCTTAAAGTAACCAAATGTTAAAAAAACTGTTCAGTGTATAAAATGTTTACCTATTTGTAATTTGTCTGCTGGGATATAACACCGATCTAGTGGACCAGTTTCAGGGTCAACCCAGGTCAGTGACAAAATATACAATCCTTCAACTTTGACTAAAGTTGTATTTATAGGTCATGATCAATATAACATATTAAAACAACATACAGTGGACAGAGAGAGAAAATCATGGAAACTGAAAAAGCCCTGAATACAGCTTCTTTTTCGTATTGCACTGTAAAGTCAAGAATTCCTCTTTCAGTCCTGGGTTGTACAATCCTAGTTGCTGGCCGAGAGCTTGTTACTGGGAAAAATGTTGAGGAAATTCATGCCTGAGTTTTTTTCTTTCTTTTTTTTTTTTTTTGTTATCGCAAGCTTCCTTGACTAAATGTTTGTGTTTTTAGTAGTGTGTCAAAGCTCCAGAAATCATTTTATCTGACATTTGACTGATCAAAAATGAAACATTAGCAAAACCACGACCTACTGAAAATCCTATCAATATCCAGAACACAAGACCCAAATAAAAGTAAACAATTTCTGTGAAGGAAAAGTTTCTCGTACCATCTTAATATTAGAATCATCTCCTAGCATACATCTCAACCGGCAGGCATTGAAAATATGAACAAAGACCCCTGAGGTACATTCATCCAATAGTCTGGACATCTAATTATCATAAAATGTGACTACCGAACATCACATAACTCTTCCTCTTACCAGTAGGAATGTGGTGTACTACTACCAGTAGGAATGTGGGATACTACTCTACCAGTAGGAATGTGGGATACTACTACCAGAAAGAATGTGGGATACTACTCTACCAGTAAGAATGTGGGATACTACTGCTGGTAGGAATGCGGGACACTACTACCAGTAAAAATGTGGGATACTAATACCAGTAGGAATGTGGGATACTACTACCAGTAAGAATGTGGGATACTACTCTACCAGTAGGAATGTGGGATACTACTACCAGAAAGAATGTGGGATACTACTCTACCTGTAAGAATGTGGGATACTACTACCGGTAGGAATGTGGGATACTACTACCAGTAAAAATGTGGGATACTAATACCAGTAAGAATGTGGGATACTATCTACCAGTAGGAATGTGGGATACTACTACCAGTAAGAATGTGGGATACTACTCTACCAGTAGGAATCTGGGATACTACTACCAGTAGGAATGTGGGATGCTACTACCAGTAAGAATGTGGGATACTAATACCAATAAGAAAGTGGGATACTAATACCAGTAAGAATGTGGGATACTACTACCAGTAAGAATGTGGGATACTAATACCAATACGAAAGTGGGATACTAATACCCGTAAGAATGTGGGTTATACTACCAGTAGGAATGTAGGATACTACTACCAGTAAGAATGTGGGATACTACTCTACCAGTAGGAATGTGGGATACTACTACCAGTAAGAATGTGGGATACTACTCTACCAGTAGGAATGTGGGATACTACTACCAGTAAGAATGTGGGATACTACTACCAGTAGGAATAGGGATACTAATACCAATAAAAAAGTGGGATACTAATACTAGTATGGATGTGGGAAACTACTACCAGTAGGAATGTGGGATACTAATACCAGTAAGAACGTGGGATACTACTACCAATAGGAATGTGGGATACTAATACCAATAAGAAAGTGGGATACTAATACCAGTAAGAATGTGGGATACTACTACCAATAGGAATGTGGGATATTAATACCAGTAATAATGTAGGATACTACTAGCAGTAGGAATGCAGGATACTAACACCAGTAGGAATGTGGGATACTACTACCAGTAGGAATGTGGGATAATAATACAAGTAAGAATGTGGAATACTACTACCAAAAGGAATGTGGGATACTGCTACCAGTAGGAATACGGGATACTACTACCAGTAGAAATGTGGGATGCTACTCAGAAATATGTTTAAAGAACAATGTGACAACAATGACGGAAACATATAAACACTATATCAAAGAGACAATGTAAAATATGTAGCCTTTAATGAGCTGTATTGCAAAATTCTACCATACAGGATCATTTATTTTTGCTTAAGAAAAAAGGGAGATGCATGATGCGTGCCCTCTTTAAATTATTGGTGCCACTAGTATGCTGGCCATGTAATGTGGTTTTCTGTGTACGAAACAGCTTCAAACATCATGTGTGATGAGAAGGATCCAGAAAACTGTGTAGAGGGGAAAATCAAGACTGAAAATAGGGGCACACCTCCAGAATAGGAGCATTGTGTGCATGGGTAATTAGGCCTGAAAATTGGAATGCTCCTCCAAAACAGGGACAGTTGAGAGGTCTGTGTCCTAGACTTCTACACCTATGATGAAAAGAAAAACTTTCCACAGTGCAGTTACCAGCATGTGGAGCAAGTTCACCATAAAGATATTGCAAACAGTGGCTCAACAGCCACTGTTCTGCTGTATTCATCTGTGCAGTCCAAGGAATCTGTTGCATTCTGCTAACCATAACTACAATTTTATACTGTAGTTTGCACTTTTAAACTGTATTTTTACTTTATTGCTGATTTCTTTTAACTGTTCTTACTGATTTGTTGCACATTTTGTCTGCTGTACCTTAGGCTAGATTCAGACCTGCTGAATCTGGTTCTATTTGTTAAACTGAGCACTAAACCAGGCTATCATTTGCTGGGGAGGGCCTCCCTGCAGCCTTGTGGCAAGAGAGTGCAGTTGGTACTCATCTGAGTGAAGGTTGCTGGCAAAGGACTCTTTTTTTAGCTTTATTACTGGTTAAATTGTTTAACTCAGTTTTCTCACAGTTTTAACACAGCACCACACAGTTAGGTGACAAGCCACTTCTGTGCTGTATTCATCTGTGCAATCCAAAGAATCTGTTGCACTCTGCTAACCATAAGTACAATTTATACTGTATTTTGTACTTTTAAACTGTATTTTTGTTATAATGCTGATTTTTTTAAAACTGTTCTTGCTGATTTGCTGCACTTTTTGTCTGTTGTAGCACAGACTAGATTTAGACCTGCTGAATCTGGTCTTGTTTGTTAAACTGAGCACTAAACCAGGCTATATTTTGTAAGAGATAACCCCCCTGCACTCTTGTGGCAGGAGAGTGCAGTTAGGAGTCACTTGATAGAAGGTTGCTGGTAGTTTTGAGCTTTTTTATTGGTTAAATTGTTTAATTCCATTGGCGCACTGTTTAACACAACTCCAAAGAATTAGGCAACCAGCCACTGCTCTGCTGTATTCATCTGTTTACGTGTAGCACACCTCCATGTACCATTGCGCAGTGCCATGCAGTGGGGGTAACCACTGGTGGTTACAGATGCAAAAACTTCAGTATATACATTTTCCCTTAGTAGCTGCCTGTGATCTGGCCAAGAATTCCTTAAACTGCACTTAGCTGCTCAGAGAGCACCTCAGCTGAGCTTTTACCTCTTAAACAGTCCCAAAACCAATAAATCTATTTTTTTTCTCACCACTGTGAAAACAGGATTTAACCTAGCATTATTGATGGTCACTGTACCTCCGTTTCTCCTACCAGCCTGATTGACATGGGTATCCTGAGGCAGTGTAGCAACTGCCTCATGTACTCTGACAACTGTCTACTCTTAAATCACCCAAGTACAATTTGTGAGAGATGCATTCATACTAAGAATCTGGAAAACTTGTTCTCTCACACACAGAACAGTAACACTGAACAGGTTGTCAGCTCACATATTACATTCCTACACAAAACATGCACTCAGCACATAAACCATCATAAGTGAAGATACTCACCAGAAACCTACCTAAACACCAGAGACCTTCCAAACATAAACATGCTACATCTAATACATCACCTACAGCACTCGATACACATAAAAACACTTCGATACACATAAAAACACAAGCACCAGTGTCTCAACAAATAAGCCCCTAAGGCAAAGCACATCTAAACCAAATTTTTTAGACATGGGTGAATCCATTGTGAGACACACAGACCTCCCACTCACCAGGCTGGACAAACAGAAGGTTACAGTCAGCTGTCTATAGGGTGCCAGGATCCATCAGATCACACATGCACTATAGTCTCTCAACAAGAAGTATTGTTATAACTCCATCATACTTCATGTTGGTGTGAATAACTTGAGATGTACCTCATTGGACTATATGAAGACAGACATGATTGAGTTCTACAAATACGTGTCCCAGGCAGATATGTCCCTAGCCTTGAGCATCATTCTACCCTCACCTAGAATGATACCACAATATAAACAAAAAAATGATTGACTTCAACAATTGGCTTAGTTTCTGGTGTCATTCTAAGGGGATCCTTCCTGTCAGCCTCTAATAACATGGTTGAAAGACCACGCTGCTTTGAACGAGATGGTCTTCACCTGTCACCTCTAGGCTTTTGATAACTGGCTAATGCACTTGCCTCCCCCATTGTGCCTTTTTTAACAATATTTCTGATGTGAAAATATCACTCACAAATAAATTAAAGGTTATGCTGCTAGACGCTAAGAGTTTAAATTAGAAACTGCACTCTATAGAAGCACTTCTCTTCCTGGAGGATGTTGACATCTGTGCAGTCACAGAAACTTGGTTCAGGGCCACAGAGAGTACCTTGGCCTTGCAAGGCTACAATGCTTTCTGCACTTTCAGACCACAAAATGAACATGTGAGGACCAAAGGAGGAGTAGTATCTATCTTCAAATATAAATACACCTCTAGACTGGTTATACAGAAAAACTCCATGGAGTTACTCCAAGTTCAACTAACTGTGGGTAAGACCCCCTTCAAGTCATCATTAGTTATAGGCCGCTTTCAATGAACCAAGATACCCATGCTGCTTATTTAGACCTACTTGAGTCAATCAAATTACAACTAAACACTCTAATCATAGGTGATTTTAACTATCCCTCCATTGACTGGGAAACATATACACGTACCAACATGCTCTCACAAAGGTTCTTGGAGTTTGTTAACACCAAAGCCCTGGAACACATAGTATGCAAATCCACAAGGGGCTCAAATATTCTTGACCTTTTCCTCACCAATATGGGTGATGGTTGTACCACCATAAGTACAGGACCCTCACTGGTTAAATCTAATAAAAAATCAGACACATTTGAAGTGGCTATAACACCTGAACCGTCTCAGGTGAAATCAGGCTAAAACATTTTCACCAAGGCAAATTATATCCTCCTAAGGAATGGCATAAATAATTTCAAAGCTCCTGTTCCCATAGATGGCATTGACAACTATACTGAGGTATACATAAACACCCTGTACAAACACTTACACAAATGCATTGACAGAGCTGTACTTGATAGGATCAAAACAAGATCCTCAAGAAAAAACAAGCCTCCCTGGTGGACATCTAGCATTAATAAGTTATACAAGAAGAAGAACAAGTTGTTAAGAATAAAAAAGAGACATCCTAGCAGTGGAAGAAGAAGAACACCCTCCTCTGCTTGAACAAACAAATAGGACAACTTGTACAATCTTCTAAAAGCAACTTCAAAAAAAATGTTAGCAACCATAGCTAAGGATAACCATAAGGCATTCTTCAGCTACATCCATAATCTAAAAGGTAGGACCCAGACTTGTGTGAAAATAGCTAACCTATTAGTCAACAGGTTTGGCAAAAAGTTCACCTCCCATCCCCTCCAAACATTCCACAAAACATTCCCTCTACATCTCCCCCACCCTGCATCCCCAAAGAGCAAGTCATTAATGCTCTCTCCAAGGCCAAAAACACAGCCTCTATGGGTCTGGATGGCATCCCAGGTTGCGTTTTAAATGGTCTAAAACATGAGTTAGCAACTCCATTAGGTACTCTCTTCAACCACAGCCCAAGTACTGGTTTTGTCCCTGCTGAATGGAAACAGCAACTGTCATCCCCCTTCATAAAGGGGATAGAGCAATAGAACCTGGGAACTACAGACCCATAAACTTAACCAGCCTTATCTGTAAGGCCATAGAACGATTAATTCTGAAAACAGCACTGACATCTAGGAATAAAATTCAAGCTATAAACCAATTTGCTCTTCCTGTCCTAACGTACAGTTTTGGAGTGACTGACTGGCCCAAAAGGTGTCTGATTAGATAGGAAAACGATGCTTCAAGCTCATCGAATGATTTATAAAAATCAGTGCATATCAGGCTTATATATTCCCTGTTCTGAAGGAGGTATGGGCCTCCTTGAAATTGATTACATGTATAGATCTGCAATCGTGGGACTGCACACATATCCGCTGACCTCACAAGATCAAACTAAGTGAAAGTTTTGAAACATGAGGAGAATAAATCTAAGATGATTTCCCTGCTTAGTCTAGTAGAAGCATATCGGCATCAAGTAGGAATGGAAATCAAACAAACGAGAAGTAGATAAAAATCAGGCAGCAAGTGAATGTGCCAAAAGACAAAAGAAAGAATATAAGGTGAAGGATCAGATGAGAAGGCAAGAAATGTGGAAAATGCATAAAAATAGTTGCAGGTATAGAAAACCTTTGGAAGAATCTCATGTTGATCAGGATCAAATGCAGGAATGGTTAAGGAGAGGCAAATTCAAACCAAAGATGAAAGGTTAATATTGGTGGCCCAAGATAGTGGGCTACGCACACGTTGGTTTACAAAGTCCATTGAACATGTGGGAGAAACAGACAAATGTAGGTTTTGTAAAACAGAACTAGAAGCAGTCGTACACCTTGTTGCTGGTTGTGACATGCTAATGGCAGAAGGACTGTATACTGAAAGGCATAATAATGTAGCAAGATTCTTGCACTGGGGATTGTGTAAACGTTATTGTATTGAAGTAGTTGAAAAATACAGGACACATGAACCACAAAGCATCACAGAGAATGATGAAGTCTACATCACATGGGATCACCCATTACCAACAGTTCAAAAGACAGATGCAAGAAAACCTGATACAGTAGTCCATGAAAGACAAATGTAACATTGATCATTGAAATCACTACATCCAGTGACTACAGTGTCTTGCATACAGAGAGACACAAAGTCATAAAATATCAGGAATTGCAAGCAGTAACGAGAGCAATCTGGAAGAAAGGTAGACAGTACCAACAGTAGTATGAGCAACGGGTCTTATAAAAAAGAATCTACAATCGTATTTAGATATTTTACCAATACGTGTAACTCCATATGAATTGCAGAAGGAGTCATTACTGGGCATATTACGGGTGCTGCAAAGAGCACTTCTGCCTGGCATCAAAGACTGAAACAATACTAACTTCATGATCTCCAAATTGTTGATCTGACTCAGTTTGGTTTTGTCAAAGGTAGGTCATGCCTGTTAACTCGCTACATTTGAGTGACTCCTTGAGGTCATCTACAGCTACCTCCTGATGCCTCTAGGCGTCAAATATTGCTTGCTCATATTTGTATCAATAATTCCAAAACCATACTATGTGCAAGGTTTTAAAAGATTTCATCTTAAAACTTACACAATGGCAAACTCAACTGCTGCAGGTAAAATTATATTAACTGTTGTTTTTACGGTATTAATATATATAAATATAATTTTCACATTTTTCTAAATATTTCAACAACCAAATAACACAGATAGAGCTCCTTAGCCTCATATGAAAGCTCTCAGCTAGATGCTAAATGCTGCTGACACTATATGTGTAACTTGAGTGGTTGCTGAGATATTGTAAGTTGTTTACAAAATATTGCAAACATAATAGTTACTGTGTTTACTGTGACTTAATAACATTTGGTTTAAGACCTACAACCTAAAGAATACCACCATTATAAAAATAGTTTGCGCTGAAGAGTTTGCCATTTATACTTCTTTCATAACCTCTATGGTTCCAGAGATATAAACATCTGTTTGAAATGTGAGGACATAATTTGATTCTGTCAAAAGGCTTCTGCTCTGCCCATTTGAAGTTACAGTGCAAACTTCCTGAGCTCCACTGGAGTGAAAGAGTTAAACCCGGTGGACTTCATTGAAAATGTGACCAGAGCCACAGATGAAGGCAAATCTGTGCATACAGCCTACCTTGACTTAGCCAAGGCCTTGGACACAATCCCACATTCGGGCATCATTGACAAACTCTCTCAGTTGCATATCAACCCTTATGTCATCAGGTGGGTTGCTAACTGGCTCACCGACAGATCACACTAGGTCAAAGTTGGGGACTTTACCTCAGCCAGCAGACCTGTCACTAGGGGGGTTCCACAGGGGTCAGTGCTGGGCCCCCTACTGTTTGGAATCTACTTCTCAGAAGTTCAGGCCAAAACAAAGGGGCTGTGGCTGACTAGGTTTGCTGATGACTGCAAATTAGGTGCAATCACTGAATCCCCAAACAATGTTAATATACTTCAAGAGGGACTTACAAAAACAATGATTGGTGCCAAAGCCATGGACTCAAACTCAGTGCTAAAAAATGTATTATAATACACTTCAGTAAAAACAATATCCCTGTAGACTATCATACAAATAATAATACCCTAAGTAACAACTCAGTAGTGAGAGACATTGGAACGCAAGTTGACTGTAGCCTAAAATTGACCACCATGTGTCTACTGTGGTAAGAAAAGCATTCTATGTCACACACCTCATTAAGGCATTGTCTTAAGAGTGAAAGAGGTCATAATACCCATGTACTTGACCCTCATCAGGACAATAACTGTGTACAATGCTCCTTTGGTATGTACCTTACCAGTTACCTGCAGCAACTTGAGAGACTTCAGACATTTCTAACCAAGAAAATTCAGGGTCTCCAGAACATGTCATCCATTGGCAGACTGAAGTCATTGTCACTGTAATCAGTAGCATACAGACTACTTACAGGAGATTGTGCCTGGCCTACAGAGCAATCTCGGATCCAAACTTAATGAAAATGCTGCATATCTGCAAGTCAAATGGGACAAGGGTCACCCACTCCAGGGACCTTAACCTGGCCTGCGACATAAATAGGACTTGGTGGAGAGACAGATATGTCTTTCAGGGTCTATATTATGTCCGACAAACTTTTTAAAAACTGGAAACGACTAGACTCACACAACGCTCCACCTCACTCGGGCAGCAAAGCCAGAAATAAACACCAGTAGCACTCTTGTAATTCAAACTGCTCAAATCAATGCTGAAAAGTTTTTCTACACGAACACGATTTATTTCACTTTTACACTTATATTATGTCGCCAAAATGCAAATCTGGCAAACATCTATACATCGACACCTAATCAGCAAAACGATTCACTGAATTTAATAAGGGCAAAGATGTAGTTGACCAACAACAGAACTTGCCCTTTTTGCCACTGCAGTGTGATTTCATAGTTGGTATATATAGCTAGGGGTGTGTGGGGGTAAAGCCTCCCACTTAGGTGGGTTCGAGTCCACTATGAAGTAGTCATTAAAGCCATAGATGAGGGTAAGGTGGTTCACACAGCCTATCTAGATCTCGTCAAGGCGTTTGACACCATCCCCCACTCTGGAATTATAGATAAACTCACTAAACTAGGTATAAATCCCTATGTCACAAGATGGGTTGCCAATTGGCTTACTGACAGAGCCCACACTGTGAAAGTAGCAGACTCCAAATCAGACTTCAGACCAGTGACAAGTGGAGTACCACAGGGTTCAGTCCTGGGTCCTCTCCTGTTTGGTATCAACTTCTCTGAAGTACAGGCTAACACAGAAGGTCTTTGGCTAGCTAAATTCACAGATGACTGCAAACTAGGAGCCATAATCGAAACTCCTAATGATGTGTACATCCTACAAAAGGGCCTCACTGAGACAGATGCCTGGTGTCAAAGACATGGTCTCAAGCTCAATGCCAAAAAGTGCATTGTCATCCCCTTTGGTAAAAACTCTGTACCCATGAACTACCACATAGGCGGTAGTCTACTTAACACCAAAAGTGTGATAAGAGACCTTGGGACACAGGTGGACAGTAGTCTCTCCTTTGATAATCACATCTCCACAGTGGTCAGGAAATCCTTCTATGTGGCACACCTCATCACGAAAGGATTCTCATCCAGAAAAAAAGAGGTCACTGTTCCCCTCTACTCATCACTCATTAGACCCACTATAGAGTACAACGCCCCTTTTGGTATGTACCTCACAAGACATCTACAACAACTGGAAAGGCCGCAAAAATACCTCACAAAGAGGATTACTGGCCTCAAACAGATGCCTTACGCAGACCATCTCAAAAAACTCCAGCTTTACTCCGTCACATCGCCTACCCAGGGGCAATATCTGCCTAACATACAAAGCTATGTCAAACCCAGAGCTGTTGGACATGCTCCATTTAAAGAAATCCCAATCCCTCCGAGCTACACGCTCTAGGGACCTAAACCTTGTCACCACAATAAACAGAACATGCTGGAGGGATAGATTCCTGTCCCAGAGACTTCCCATACTCTGGAGCATGCTACCTATCTATGTCAAACAGAGCTCCTCATTAGCACTCTTCAAGAAAAATCTTGATGATTGGATGGGTAATAGGAAATTCACCCCGGGGATCACTTCTGTGGTTCTGCTTGACAGGGGCACAGGAAAATAATTTTCTTGGGTGGCGAAAGCCAGGGTACCTTTTTGGCTAGGCTTGTATAGGCCCTAGGGCCAATAGCCTAGTACCTACCTATGAACCTATGTAGATGTTGGTACATTGTGCTGTGGGCAAGTATTTCCTTGTTCTTATTAAATTCAGCGAATTGCTTCACTGATTAGGTGTCAATGTACAGGTGTTTACTGGAATTGCATTTCAGCAATGTAATATAGACCTGTCTTTCAGAGGGTGCACTCTTGTGGAATTGGCTACCAGTTCACATCAGACAAAGCCCCTCTATGACCCTGTTTAAGTGTAGTCTGGATGACTGGATGGGAAACCCTAAATTCCTCCCTAGGATTTAGTCTATGACCCTCCTAGATATGGGCAGTCATTGCTAACTAAGATATCGAGTTTAGGCAAGATCCTTTATATTGAGTTTCTCTAGTATTATATTGGGTACACACAGCTAGGCTTATAATGACCTTTGGGTCAGTAGCCCAGTAATCATCTATGAACCTATTAATTTGATACATATGAACAACATTACAGGAGCATCCTTCAGACTTCCAAGGCATTTACCTGTTAAAGGCAAATGTATTTGTTCTTGGGCCTCCCACTCAAGAATGTCTGTACATTGCTCACCTATTCTCTCCTATACCTTTCACTATATATATATAAAATTATATCTACATCTATCTATATGGATTCACTTCTGAAGCTTGAAAGCCTAAAATCCTGAATTTCAAAAGACTTGAGACCAAAATCTTGAAAGTTCAAAAGACTGAAAACTCAAAATACTGAATCTCAGAATACTGAAAACACAAAGGATACCAACACTTACTATATTCCAGCAGAAGTATATACAGAAACAAATACAAGACAAACCATATAACTTTTCTCCAAGTATAAGCAGGGGGGCAAGCCCCCCTGCACCCCCTATGTGGGGTGCTGTGCCCCCCACACAACCTGCTACTTAAAGATATCAACTCAGATTCCACTCGACAGAACAAAATGGCAAACATACCATTTTGAGTTTCATGACTGCCTCTTGTAACCTTAGTCATGTTCCCTTCTAATTTGCTATACTACAACATAAGTTATGTTTGTGTAGTGAAGTGCGATCCTGTAGTTGATATATTTAAGTAACACAGGGTGTGGGGCCCCCATGCTTATACTTAGAGAAAAGTAATATGGTTTGTCTTGTACTTGTTTTTGTATGTACTTCTGCTGGAATACAGTAAGTGTTGGTATCCTGTGTGTTTTCAGTATTCTGAGATTCAGTGTTTTGAGGTTTTCAGTCTTTCGAACTTAAGATGTTGGTCTCAGTCTTTTGAAATTCAAGATTTTGGGCTTTCAAGCTTCTGAAGTGAATCCATTTATATATATATATATATATATATATATATATATATATATATATATATATGGGTCTACCTCATAAGACCGAACGTTCAGATAACCAACATGCACATAACAGACACCAGAACACCGACACCTCAAAAAAACGACACTTCACAACAACGAAAGTCAGAACGCTGACATAGTACTAATCCTGCATCACACATATCACTGGTATAGCTTAACACTACAACAAGCAAATGCAGTCATGCTAGACCCTGCAATTCCATGTACAAACCACTAATTAAGGTCTAATCAGCATGCATTAACACATACAAATTGCATTCGTCAGAGAACATTTAAATTCCCAGCACAGGTTATGTATAATTGTGCTATGCACCGAAGACACTATGGCCAACTCTGAAATGGAAGCCCCAGGAATCGTAAATAGTAGTTATACAATGGTAGCATCCCAAAAGGTAAACACCTGCTTGTCATTGATGGGTACTTGTACCACTTAGAACAAATGCGAAAGACAAAGAGATACTGAGGATGCAAATATAAGGCTATAGAAGGCTGCAAAGGCAGAGCAGTCACTGTTGTAATGCCAGACGGGGATCACTTAGTAAAGTCAGTTGCCCATAATCATGGCGGGGATCCCGGTTAAGTGCAATGGTATGTTGTATGTGGAAGCTTAAAGACCAGGGTTACTTACAGCAGGGATACCCCATCTCATAGTGCAAGACGCGGTAGCGTCAACTTCACTAGATACAATCCACTCTGTACCCCACAGAAAGGCACTACTCTAACAAGTGGGTAGAGTAAGGCGTAAGATAGGTCCAACAGCTGGGACGAAAGTCCCCACATTACAAAGCATTGATTTCACTAAGTTCCCCCTCAAAGATGGGACATTTATTAGTAAGGCAATGTCTGCCGAGACAACAGACACTTATGTTGTGGTGTTCACAACGGTTGAGAATCTATATGACCTTAGCCGTGCCTCCATCTGGTCAATGGATGGTACGTTTTTACTAAAGGTGGAACCGTGAGGCAGCTGTACAGTATACATGGCTTCCTAAAGTACGGGGAGCAAAGTAAGGCTGTCCCACTAATTTACTCATTGATGTCTAAGAAATCTCTCAAGTGCTACAATTACCTGTGGCATTGTATTTTGTACTTATATGAAGAGCAGGACTTGGATGTCACAGTGCATTATGTGCTCTGTGACTTTGAAATCGCCGCTTTAAAAAGCATCAGAAACAATATGCCTGCAGTACGCTCAAAGGACTGCCTATTTCACTTTGGGCAGAATGTGTGGCGAAAAGTGCAGTCACTGGGTCTGGCGTCTGAATACAATAGGACACAGTCATTCCAACTGGCCATTAATTCCCTAGTAGCCCTAGCATTCCTGAAAGAAACAGATGTGGAAAGTACATATGAGCTTATAAAGGAGGCATTCCCAGCTGAAGGAAAGAATGTGTTGAAATACTTTTCAGAGTGGTATGTCTATGGCAAACAATGAAGATTTAATACTAGACTGTCCTCACATATGAGGTTTCCTCCATTGTTTCCAATTATGTTTTGGAACATTAGTGAGTTGAATGAATTGAGCCTACCATGTACGCAGAATTCCATAGAGGCGTGGCACAGGAGACTGAAATGTCTCCTAGGTGGGAAGGGTACTAACTTGTCGGTATTATTGTCCACTCTGGTTGCAGAACAGAACCGTATAGATGAGTTGCGGGTGAGGATGGCAACAGGTTACGTACCTTCACCTAAAAAGAGGAAACTCATTATTAGGAGTGAGCAGTTTCACAATGTCATTTCACATAGGGAGGACTGTTCCCCGTTAGAGTTTGTGAGGGTGATTTCCAAACTACTGAAAATGTGAGTGAACATTCCTACACTGTGGTGTAACTAGAGGCTACCTTACTATACTTTTGTGCTTTTTGCTGAGCTACGGTTTATGGCTTGTAGTGTTTCACACAAATGCTTTGTCGGTTTTGCCAATGTTGGCGTTCTGACTTTCGTTGTGAAGTGCCGGTTTTTTGAGGTGTCGGTTATGTGCATGTCGGTTATCTGAACGTTCTGTCTTATGAGGTAGACCCATATATAGATAGATATTATAAATTGCAGGTACATTAATTTCATTGGAACAGACTACATTTTCTTTTCTATATAAAGAAAGAAGCTAATCAAGCCTTAAACTGCTTTAAATTTCCTCGTCGGCATGTCTTCCATACAGCATTTCTTGCATGAAATCAGGCTACTATTTCAGGATATGTTGGTTTTTAGTATACATTATACAAGTTGAGATACCCATTAATGGTCTGTCTGAATATAGGTTTGGGGTTTTGTTGACTATAATAACAAGCTTCTATTGTTGACACCCTTGTACTTACTTTCATAAATCAGAAACAAGTAAGTATGACAACTATGTGGAAAGGGCCAGACAAATGCAATGATTGACAGGGGAACATCAGTCAGAGACCGGATTAATAACATCAGAAACAAGTGTGTGGGGGGATGGGCATCAGGGAGTATGTCTGGAGTACAAACTCTGGTTAGAATCTATGGTGAAGACTGAAGATCATTGGAGGTACTGCCCTTCCAAAAGAGGGGGGCAAGGGGCATTGAAGAGAATATCAGTGACAACAGCAGAACTGCCTGTCATCTATACCTGCAGCACACCACCCATCAGGAGTGAAGGGCACGGCACAGTAGGCCTGATTAGGGCTTAATGAGTTACCTCCTTATTCCCCAGTGTAGGATGACAGCACCTCTTCTGCCACATGAAACACACCTCATGGAGGAACAAATGGACCATAAGGCTTTTACTTCTTGTTGGAATGACTGGGTTGACTGAGCAGGCAGGTGTGAGGGTTTATAGTTGAATGGGGTTCAAGGTGCAATGACTGAATAAATATAAATAAATGTTTGTTTGTCTTTTCGGCTTTTCCCGGTTAGGGGTTGCCACAGCGGAACTCTGGTCTGCTAATGATTGACAGTACATTTTTTTTTTTTTTTATGGTTTCGAGTTGCCAGCCCGACGCCCAACCTTCAGCGAAGGCACGCCCATGCATGCATGTCTTTCAAACGCCACTCATCCACGGGGAGATCATGCAGACTCCACACAGACAGCACTCCAGCCAAGAATCGAACAAGAGAACCTTTTGCTGTGAGGCAACAACGCTACCACTGCATATAAATAAATAATGAACCAAAAAAGGAGTAAGTGGGAATAATGATGTGACATCAGGAAAGACATTTTAGGAGAAACAGGAGCTCAGACTTTCAGACAGGAGACAGATCTTTGGTAACATTTTGCTGTTTTTAAAATCCCACCATTGCCTCTAAAGTATTAATATCAGGGTCTAGGCTTGGTAGTTAGTAGTTATATAAAAATAGGGAAAGGTACATGCAAAGTTTGTCAGTAGTTAAGGATTGAGATACGGGTTCTACTCACCAAGGGAGTATAACAGGAGTTTTGAATGACAGGCTGGGACCAGGATTGCGGCTTGCTGAACAGGTTGACACATGCTCATAAAAATGAGAGATGTGGCCTAAAGATACTTGAGAAACTAGTTGCAAAGGCTTGGAAGACAAAGCATGCCCTACAGAAGTCACAGACTAGCAGGATGAGGTTCTTACAGGTATGATGGCCAAAACACCCCAGTGGGGGCTAGCAATTACATTTGGGGATAAGACATGGGTATGACACAAAGGTTAAGGCTAGATCATAAACTGTGACACATACAGTTTGGGTGTAATGTGAATCTATGAGAAGGCATCTCGGAATCTGGAGGCAGTTAAAATATAAAAGGAGTGTTCTGAAAATTAAATAAATTATGAAACTCATGTCTGAACAAATCTAAGGGGTTAAGAGGCAACTTACTTATTTGAAGAATGTTAAGTAAATAATATTGTTTGGTAATCTAAACTTAAAATTTAATTTGCATGTCAAAATATCTTTAGATATTTGTAAGAATTCCAGCAACTGTTTCTTAAGAATGAATAGTACTACACAAAAACACTGGTGCATTTATTTAGAAATGTGAAACAAAGGTTGTCTGCAAAGGTCACAAAAGCATTACTAAATATCAAACTGTACAGTAGGTACATAACCAGAATACATGACATTTGTTCAGATATGAGCTCATTAAATGTATTCAGTGAAACTTGCCATTAGAAAATGACACCAGACTTACACAGACTTGAAGAGAGCTCAAAGAACTAAGCTGTGATATCTAGAGTACGACTATATTTTATGTTACTGGAAACTCTCTGTGTAAAGTCAACATGCAGTTATGTTTCTTTTTTTTATGCTTAGTTATTCTCTACTGTAAATCAAGTCCTTTTCACAAATAAATCATGAGAGTTAATGTTTTTTCAATCTTGATTTTGGTTTAGTGACATAATCTCAAAGACAAATGTGATTTGCCACTTATTTTATAACTTATACTTGATGATAAAAATACAAGGTCAGCTGTATATTTAAAATGAACTGAATATATGAATGCCCAAGAATGCTTAATAGTTCTGTGGGATATACTAGCTCTATGGAAACTTAAAAAAAAGACATACAGTGTCTTACTTCATTAAGAAATGTTAACAGATTTGTTCGAAGTGATTTTGGATTATATTTGTACTTTTTCAAATCAAATACATGCTGTATGGAAACATATTTTTACAAAATGCAATTTAAATTCAAAACATACAAAATCCATTGGCAGTCAAAATGCAGGAACTTATGTTAATGTGGTATTGCAACTCCTAACCACAAATAACAGAAAATTGCAGGTTTGATATAATGATCAACTGAACTTAAGTACAATAATAAATATACTAAAGTGCTTTATTTAAATGTTTCTTTAACACTAGCTTTAATGAAAACCTGCCATCATAGCTTATATTAGTGTATGTTCCACCAGGATTCTGCAGTATGAATTTAATAAGCCTTAAAGCATTCCATCTTCTCCACTGCTAACTCTGACCACAAGTTCCAAATCTGAAATATATATATATATATATATATATATATATATATATATATGCTGTTTTTTATAACAAATGTTTGTATAGCTGCTCATTCTTCATGACCCATTAGTAAGTTTTGTGAGAGCTTTAGCTATCAGGTTTTAAATTAAAGGAGAACATGTGGCTTTTGAAAATGAGATTTGAAAAAAATTATATATACATATACATATATACATATGTGTATGTGTGCAAATTATATAGCTATATGACTGTATATCGACAAACATATAGGCCTATTGTCACCATTTAATCTTGAGACCATAATATAAAAAAGACCAAATACTGAAGACCACAATGCCTAAAAATCTCAATTACAGAATCCCCCACCAGAACCCAGGAACAGGTGGTAAAATGAGTCCTGCAGGGGTATGGACTCATGAACAGTTGTTATCATGAGATGTGCAAGAGTGTAGATCCAGGAATGAATCTCAACATGGATCCTGCAAGGGGGTGAAATCCAGGAGTTTAATATTGTGGTCTTTCGCATTTGGTCTTCCTGTAAACTCAATGACAGATAAGATGTATTGTGTGTGTGTGTGTGTGTGAGTGTGTGTGTGTCTGTGCGTGTCTGTGTGTGTGTGTCTGTGTGTGTGTGTCTGCGTGTGTGTGTCTGTGTCTGTGTGTGTGTCTGTGTGTGTGTGTCTGTGTGTGTGTGTGTGTGTGTGTCTGTGCGTGAGTGTGTGTGTGTGTGTGCGTGTGCATGTGTGTTTGAATGTGTGCATGCATGCATGTGTGAGAAGGGCTGTACTTATCCAATGAATGGGAAACCAGTGCTGATGAACAAAGAAAAGAGTGGGTTAGCACAGTGATGATGTCATGCATTTCACACAATTGCAAATGAGTTGATAATAAACTTTTTCCTCCCATGGTGGGGTTCTTTCCAAATCCCAGACATTTAGCTAAGTATTCCATTTTATACTTTATTTTACATTCACTGAGGCTTTTCTACATTTACTGTTCTATTTGTTCCTTGACTGTGCATTTAGTCTGTACCAAAAGCATGACTGAAAAAGGTCATTAGATTAGCTTACCTACCCAATAAGCAAATAGTAAATAAATGAATGCATTACTAAATAGATAATATCAAACAAAAAGATATAAAGGTACAAGCATTGAAGAGTATCACTTCACCTACACATAAAATGAAATCGAAAGAATCTGAAGGCTGTTTATTTCACTATTTTACTGGTATCTGTTGAGATTTAATCAAAAATGTGTGTGTGTTGGGATGGTAGGGAGAACAACAGCATAACTTCTATGAAAAAAAAGACCAGCACTGGTTGAGTTTTTAGTAGAATCTAGAACAGAAACTGCCATTAAAAAAGGAATAATTAGTAGATCATATAAAATACTGTATGATAACTATAAGAATCAATCAACGGAGGTTAGAAAGGATTGGGAGGAGAGAATGGATAAGCAATTCGGAAAGAAACAATGGGAGGATATATTTATGTCTCCCAAATATACAACAAAATCTAGAAGATTTAGGATTTTTGCTTGGAAATGTTTACATAGATATTTTTATACCCCAAGCAGACTCCACAGAATTTTTCCTCAGGTAGACAGCAAATGTTGAAAGTGTGGTGGGGAAGAAAGAGGTAATTAGGAACATATTTTCTAGGGGTGCGGTTTGTTAGCAGACTTTAAATAGTCCCTGCTGGATGCACTGTCGAAGATACTGGGTAGGCAGATTGGTGTGATGGGGAAGTTGATTTTTCTGAGCTATGACAGAATCAGAATTGCCTAGACATGGTAAGGCCTTGCTGTGTCTAACTATGGTTGTTGCCAAAAAAGCAATTACTAGAAAATGACAATCAAAAATCTAAACCAACTCATGAATACAGTAAAGTACAGTTTTGTACCTACCATAAATGTAGATGTTCGAGGATCTCCATTGCTGCAGTCCTTACGTATGGGTACTCCGCTGTCCACCATCGGCCCGAATACCAAAGGGCTAGAACCGGCGTCGGTCATCGGCGCCCGAGACTGACATCAGTACGTGCCAGTACAAATGCGCATGACCGACGCCATAACCTCAGTCTTTCTTGCCTCAGACGTCAGAATGCAAAAAACACCACCCAAACCCCAATCTAAAAAGAAAAAAGGGGGAAGGAGGGAGGGAAAATTGGACTGAAGCAATGGAGATCCTCGAACATCTACATTTATGGTAGGTACAAAACTGTACTATGTTCTTCGTCTCCCATTGCTGCAGTCCTTACGTATGGGTAGAATCCCAGAGCAACGGAAAAAAGGGAGGCTGGCCAACTAAATAGCAGCAGGGGCTGCTAACGTGCCCTGCAAGATTGCAGCGGCAAACCCAGCCCTAGACCTAGAATAAAGAGGTAAATGATAATGCTTTGTAAAGGTATGTACAGAACTCCAAGTAGCTGCCTCTAGAATGTCTTTAGTAGCTACTCCTCTCAAAAAAGCCGTAGAGGTGGCCGTAGCCCTAGTAGAATGAGGCCTGATCCCAACTGGAACATCCTTGCCATGATGAGAGTAACAAAAAGCAATACAATGGCCAATCCACTTGGAAATAGTCTGTTTCGAGACAGCCTTCCCTCGTGAAGTCAAAGCAAACGAAACAAATAATTGTTGAGATCTTCTGAACTCTTTGGTTCTGCTCAAATAATACCTTAACTGCCTATGTACATCCAAAGAATGCAAAACTTTTTCCCCTTCATTTTGGGGGTTAGCATAAAAAGCAGGCAAATGTATAGATTGGTTCAATGCCACATTAGAGATCACTTTAGGCAGAAAAGTAGGATTAGTATGCAAGGAAACTCTGTCATTGTGAAAAATCAGAAAAGGTTCCACTGCCATGAGGGCCTGTAATTCAGATACCCTTCTAGCAGAAGTAACAGCCAATAAAAAAGCAGTCTTCCAAGACAACAACTGCAATTCAGCTGTAGCTGCAGGTTCAAAAGGAGGCAGAGTCAGCTTTTCCAAAACAAAATTAAGATCCCAGGTAGGAGTAGGAGCCCTCCGTGGGGGTCTTATATTCTTTGCCCCTCTAAGAAACTGTTTAACCAATGGATGTGAAAATAAAGGAGGGTCACAATCATAGTGAGCAGAAATAGCTGCAGCATGCACTTTTACAGAAGAGAAGGACAAACCCTTGTCCAATAAAATAGTCAAATATTGCAATGTACAACTCAAATTAGGCAATTCGACATCAAAGCCTTTAGCTGAACTCCAAAGAAAAAATCTCTTCCATTTACCAGCATAAACTTTTCGAGTACTAGGACGCCTGGCTTCCAAAACAACATCCAAAACTTGTTGAGGAAGCTGAAGGTCATCCTTCTCTAAAACAGAATGCGCCAGGCTGTCAGGTGTAGGGATTGCACCCTGACATTGAGAAAATGATTGTTTTCCTGAGACAATAAGTGAGGAATCTGTGGTAACGGCCAAGGTGTCCCATGAACTAAGCTCCTCAACAGAGGGTACCAATGCTGACGAGGCCAATCCGGTGCTATAAGGATCATGTGAGGTTTGTCCCTCCTGACTTTCAACAGCACCTTTGGAAGAAGAGGCAAAGGAGGAAAAGCATACACGTGAAGGTTGCTCCAACTGAAGGATAGTGCATCTATTTTCCAGGCTTTTGGATGAAATAGCCTTGTGCAAAACAGTGTCAGTTGGAAATTCAGAGGAGAAGCGAACAGATCTATGTCTGGAGTTCCCCAAGCCATGATCAACTGAAGAAATACCTGAGGGTCCAATTTCCATTCGTGAGGATCCACAATCTGTCTGCTCAGAACATCTGCTAAAGAATTTTGTGCTCCTGGCAGAAACTGTGCTCGAAGAGTGATGTGCAGATTCAAAGCAGTTTCCCATAACAGCATTGCTTGTCTGCAAAGAGGGTAAGAATGAGTTCCCCCTTGCTTGTTGATGTACCACATGACCGTTGTGTTGTCTGTTCGAATCAACACCAGTCCTGGTTGAAGTAGGCTCTTGAATCCTTCCAAAGCAAATTGAACTGCCAGCATCTCTTTCATGTTGATATGCAAGTGAAGTAGCTCTGGGGGCCAAAGGTCTTGAATCCATTTTCCTCTGAAATGAGCTCCCCAGGCCGACTCCGAGGCGTCTGTCGTCAATATCTGACTTGCCTCTGGTTGGGTCACAGAGAGCCCCTTGTTTAGGTGACATTCCTGAGCCCACCACAGAAATTCTTTCTGAATGCAAGGTAGAATCCGAATGACAGTGTCCAAATCGTGGCTGTGTTGAGTCCAAACGCTTTTGAGATACCATTGTAGCTTCCTCATATGCAGTTTGGCATTGGGAAGTACTAGAATGCAAGATGCCATGAACCCCAAGGCTTGAAGGACTGTCCTTGCAGTCAGCCTGGACATTACTGATAGCTGTTGGAAGTATAGGTGAAGATTTCTTTGCTTATCCGGGGTAAGAAATGCCATCTGAGCAGCTGTATTCAGTCTCACACCCAGAAAACACATCTCTTGTGAGGGTACTAGACTGGACTTTATTTCGTTCACAGAATACCCTAGGCATCTTAGAACTGTCATTACTTACTGCAGATGTTGAAGAAGTTCGTGCTTGCCTTGAGCCAGAATCAAACAGTCGTCCAGATAAGGATAAATTTGAATTCCTGTTAGTCTGAGAAAAGCTATTACTGGAGCCAGGACTTTTGTGAATACCCTGGGCAGTAGACAAGCCAAAGGGCAATGCAGAGAACTGATAATGCAAATTCCCATTCCGAAATCTCAGGAATTTCCTGCAACTGGGCCTGATAGGAATGTGAAGATAGGCCTCTTTGAGATCCAGAGTCACCATCCAATGATCTTTGCCCAGCATAGGCAACAGCTGTTGCAGTGTTAACATCTTGAATTTTGGAATTTCCAGAAAGGTGTTTAGAATGGACAAATCCAGAATTGGTCTCCAAGTATTTCCTTTCTTTGGCACTAAGAAAAGACGGGAATAAAACCCTGTGCCTCTTTCTGCAGAAGGTACTTCCTGTATTGCTCCCAACTGAAGCAGAGAAGAAATTTGTGTCTGTGCTTCCAGTCTTTGCTGATGAGGCACATCCGGCATACCGTTGAAAGGAGGGAACGTGTGAAAATAAAATTTGTAGCCTCGGTTTATTATGTCCAATACCCATTTGTCTTGGGTAACCAAATGCCAATTCCTTTTGAAAAGTCCCAGTTTTCCTCCTAGAGGAGCTGCCAGCAAGGCAGAGTCCGGCAGCTGAAGACACGGGTCATTGGGTCTGTTTCTGAAAGGACTGACCCCTGCCCTCCCCAGCAGAAGGGGTAGCAGAACTCAAAGACCTAGAAGTAACAGGGCCCTGAGAGGAAGCCCTACCTCTACCCCATCTCGACCTGCCCCTAGATTGATAATCCGAAGAGGGGAAAGACCATCCCTTAGCAGGCCAATTCCTACTGAACTTAGGGGGCTGAACCTGTAAAAGTCCTTAACTGTCTGCATAGACTTAGCTTTTTCCTCCATTTTTCAAAACTGATTCTACTGGAGGACCAAAAAGAACATCAGATTGTAGAGGAGCATCCATAATTCGAGCCTTAACATGCTCTGACAAGGTCTGATCTTTAAGCCAGGCATGCCTGCGAACAACTGAACTAGTAGCAGCCACCCTGGAAGAAGCCTGTAAAGCATCAAAACCACACTGCAAAGAATGCTTACCAACTTGGTCTGAAGCATGCACTAAATCCTGAAGCTCCTTACATTCAATACCTTCAGCTAAAGCATCTACTTTACATTTCAATTGGCTCAGCAAATAATTTTGATACCTGAGCATATGAAACTGACAATTTAAAGCTCTCATAGCCAAAGTAGAAGAGGTATACAGTTTATTACCCCACCTATCCAGGGCCCTAGCATCCTTGTCCAGAGGAACTGGATTCTTAACCACAGAAGCCCTAACACCTTTGGGGCCTTGAGTAATAGTTTCTGGATCAGCCCTAGGACTCTTATATAAGTACTTGTGAGCTTCCGGAACCCTGTAGTATCTATCTGGTTTAACCGGGGCAGGAGGCAGAGAATCTGGGTTAAGGGCAGCCTCAGAAAATACATCCTGAACAACATCTAGTACAGGGGGAATAGCCAAGGGCCTATGCTGAGGCAAAAACAAGAATTCTCTTAGCCTTTTATGAGAATCAGAATAATCCTGGCCCTCCCATTTGAAAGGCAGAACTTAAATGAGCTATGTAATGTTTGGCAAAAATGACTGGGCAGATTATAAGAGATGTATAACTTATGCAAATGGGAGTGTGTCATGGAATGCAAAGTCTCAGAGAAGGAAAAATCTTCTGGAGGGGACGCAGAGGGAGTAGTGTCCTCAGCCTCCGAATCAGAATAGGGAGGGAAATCCTAAAGTTCTTCTACAGAGGAATCTGACTCATTGGAAGACTGAACCAAACCCTCCAACTCTGTCTCCACCCTGGGCCTCTTCGCAGGGGGGGGGGCATAGAACCCCTAATTAAAGTAATCAAATCTTCAGCCATCTTTAACATGTGCTTCCTAGGAGCTGGACCCTGGGGACTAGCACCAGCAGGGGCAGACTTAGACTTAGAATGGGCTTTGCTTTGAGAAGGAGGAGGCCTAACTACCCTATGAGGGGAGGGAACCACTGACATTAGAGAAGCACCCTCAGCCTGGCCTAACACAGGAGAAGCCACTTCCTGCAGTAACAAAGGCTCCCTTGAGACTCAGCTAAACTTTCCGAAGGAGCCGCTGAAGTAGCCAGCGGTACTACAGAACCGGCGTCCGGAGTGGACGACTCATCCTGTTTGGACCGCAAAGACTTTTCCTTGCGTTTCTTAGAAGAACCAGTCGTCGGAGAATCCGACGGCATGTTGTAATTACAACGTTTACCAAACACCAGCCTAGCACAGTCTAACCGACGTTTAATAGTACGCTTGTTAAAAGTAGCACAAAAGCGACACCCAACAACGTCGTGCTCAGGCCCCAAACAAGGAATGCAGAGTGAATGGTAATCCCTATGAGGAATCTGTTTCCCACAAGAAATACAGTTATTAACTTTTTCTGACATCCGGCAGTACTGAGGCAAGAAAAAGACAAAAGTGTCCCCAACGGGGTACTTAGCCCAACTTGGTCTCCGGTCTGAAACTCGAAAACCGACAATTCCAGAATGCCGAACGGCACTTGCAAATACTGCTTCTGCTTAGGACCACGCGGCAAGAAAGACTGAGGTTATGGCGTCGGTCATGCGCATTTGTACTGGCACGTACTGATGTCAGTCTCGGGCGCCGATGACCGATGCCGGTTCTAGCCCTTTGGTATTCGGGCCGATGGTGGACAGCGGAGTACCCATACGTAAGGACTGCAGCAATGGGAGACGAAGAACATCAGAGATAAAGCAACTGGAAAAGGGTAGCAACAAACTACATAGAAAAGGAATGAGAACTGCAGGATCAATACATACATGGGATGAAGGAGGTTTAAAAGAAGGCAGAACTTAAATGAGCTATGTAATGTTTGGCAAAAATGACTGGGCAGATTATAAGAGATGTATAACTTATGCAAATGGGAGTGTGTCAGTATAGTGTGTGATGTAAAATGCTTGCAACTTGGATCGTGTCAGTGTGGTTTGTTTTCAATTATATAAATGTATGATTGCCTGTGTCATAAGTGATGGTTTAATAAGGATATTACTTGTTTAAAAAAAGGGGCAGGAATTGAATAATTTATGTAATGTTGCTTAGGTTATATGATATACAGCAATATATGTGAAGTACAATGTTTCTAAATGTAAACTTCTTGATACAGTTTGATTAATTTTATATACATGCAAATTTGTTTATGTCATAAGTGATAATTCAATAAAGCTGTTTAAAAATGGCATAACTTCTATGATGCCTTACTATCTTTTTGAAGCAAATTAAGACTGATCATTTTGTGTGTGTATCTTAGGAAGATGTTTAAAGCTATTATTAATAAATAAGTGTTTTACTTGCTCGGTGCCTAAACAAAAGTGTTTTTAAATCCACTAAGGGAGAGAGGAGAGGGCTTTCAAAAACAAGCAAACTACTCTTGGGACATATCTGAAGTATCACCAGCACCATAAATTTATGTTTTTCATACTTACTAAATTTGTTACTCTGAAGATAAGGGTTCAATATAACTTTTAATTAAATGTTTTGCAAATCTTGCAGGCTGTCAATTTCTGAGAACCATTCTAGTCTTAATTTAACCCTATCTACAGATATCAGTATTTCTGTATCACTTTCATCTTTTTAAAAATACTGAGGATAAGGCATTTGGGTACTGAGCTTTACACAATGCATTGCATAAGTTAAATAGTGATAAAGGCAAGAATGCAACATCATCCCAGATTTATGGATATAATTCTGCACTGACAAAAGATTGTTTTTGTTGTTGTTGTTAAAATGACAGAAGATATCCCTTTTTTGCTTTGCTTAAGTATTACTTGTAGTTTTGTTGTCTTAACAACCTATCAAAGAATTAATTTTGATATTCACATAATTTGGCAGCCAAACCACTTCATGTGTGTATATTGTCATGAAGAATGGTACAAAGTGAGTAGCCTAATACCTTTGTAGACACACTGGTGGCACCTAGCAGTAAAGGACCATATCTCAAAAATGACTAAAGCTCCTTGCAAATTTTTCAGAAAAGATATCAATGCACTCAAATACAGAATGTACTTGGTGAAGTTAGGTATAAAGATTTGTAGATAACTTTATCTTCATGTAGCATATGTCAGTGATAAAATAGGAACTGTTCCGGACCAATATATATCATTTTAAACTAGCACGTAATACCATCTAAATGTAGATACAACTAGATATTATTTTGAGCATGTACTGCATTGTGCATTCTGAAAGGAAAGCATACACCCACCTTTTAGTAGCATAGCTAGAGTGGGACGAAGGGGTCATCTGCCCAGGGTGCAAGTTGTAAGGGTCTGTGATCAGCTTCAGCTGATCAATGGTTGTGGAACACCAGAACTCAAATACGGCTATCAAATTTGCAGTCAGGGCTAAAGTGCTATGGCTTCAGCACTCTCTGTGTAGAATGAGTTTAGGAAGTTACTTTTTATAGTTGCAGCATGCAGTTTGCTACAATTACTGAATGAAGAACCTTTTTTCCTTCAGTGCTCCATGTGTGGAATAAATGTACTTGTTACATGTTTAGCAAGTGGTTTGCTACAACTACTGAAAGAAGAACATTGTTTTTCTTTTTTCTTTTTTTCCTTAAGTCCGAAGATTTTTTTTTTTTTTTTGCCCTTCAACCCAGAGGAGAAAAATGTTTTATTTAAATAGGATTATAGGAGGAAGCCACCAGATCAGAGAGCTGCATCAGGCACCAGAATACCTAGCTATGGCTCTGCCACCACTAATACAAACCAAGTGGAATGTGACTTGGCAGACTGTCACTATGAAATTAATGTAAAACCTCATATTCAATATAAATGTAAATTGATTGAGCCAGACTGAAAAGACTATGAATGATGAGATCAGGACTGATGTCTGATGAGACCAGGAGGGATCTTGCACACGTTGGATAAGTAAAAGTTACACGAAGACATTAACATATATGTAATTCCCACAGACAGAAAATTGCTTTCCTGATTCCAGCAGTAACTCAGGCACTGCATGTATCTGGTAAAATTTCTAAGTTTATAGTTTAAATATGACCTATAATAATTATGCCTCATAAGACCTTAAACAATAGTAGCAGCACACTGAGAAATAAACATATCCATCTGTAAGGCATACATCAAAAAGCTCAAAGGGAGAAATGAAGGAAGGAAGGAGAAAGTAATTTAACAAAATACCAATTAATAACCTTAGTATTAAGAGGTTGGAAGATTTCAGGAGGACAAAGTCATTGAAAAAACATACAATTTCAGTTATACTCTCATAAAGTAAAAATAAAATGCCTTCTAAAATAAGGTAAATCTTGGAAGAGCTGATAGATGTCACTGCACTTAACAGAGAACTGGAAAGGGGACTTCCATGCACAGAATTGTGAAAAAATGGGAGGACTTCGGTGGCCTGGGAAAGTTTTGTTGACAAGCTTCAGTAGTCTTGCCAGACTGAAATCATGAACATATTAAAAGATGGACAGGTCCTATCAAATCATGCATTATAATACAATATAACATTTTTAAATATCTCCTCTAGTGAATATTTATTTATTTATTTGACATGTGTTGACTGGGAAAGTCTGAGTGAGCTTGTGCCTTTTTTCAGCAGAGGCCCGGGGAGAAAAGCTCCACAAAGTATTACATACACCATAAAAATGTTTACAAACAATACATTATGCATGAGGTAATATAAACATGCATTATAATGCTTGGATTCACAATTGTAATATGAGAGTTTAAAGGTGTTATTTACAAAACAGGCAATAAAGCCTATATATCTCCAATACATAAGGACTTCACCATATAGAGGGGAAGTAATGACAATTAACTCAGAGTTTAAGAAGAGAGTATAGAGGTACTGTATATCAAATCTTAGTTCTTACAGGCAAAAGCATGTACATCAGTAATCAGAAGCAGAGGGGAAGTTGACAGAGAGAGCAGGTGATAGAAAAAGTATGGCTATGGATAAAAGAGGGAAAAAGAGATTTGTTTTTTTTTTAATTTGTAAATAAGAGAGGAGCGTAGTAGTAGTTAGAATCAACTGAAATCTGAGAAAGGGGAGTAAGCTAAATGGGAAAAAAAAGGAGGGACATAAACATGAGTAGTGGAGAAATTGAGTGAAAAAGGTATTAGGAGTTAAGTGTTCTGTCGCGAGAATTACATACAAATTGAGAAGGGGATGCATGCAAAGAGAGTCAGGTGATTACGTTCAAGGTGGTTGTGTACAGGAGCAGGTCCAGGTATTTGTAAACTGGACTTTTAAGGTGATTTTAAATGGGAGGCACTGTGTAATAGATCTGATCTGAATAGTATTTTAAGATCTGAGGAGAATACAAATGCAGAAAGTGTTACAATTATATTTCATAGCAACTTGCCCTGCTACAAAACTGACAAACAAATCAGTGAAAACAAGAAGCCTCTGTTACTCCAGGTAAAATGGATGTTGTTAAAATGTGACAGCATAACACTGGTTGAAAAAGCAATACGCTGAATAGCATAAGGACTGTATTCACTGTGCTAGGGACCAAGCTATAGACGTTTAAACAAGCACATGGTGACTACAGTCACCACTGTAAATCACCTCCACTTCCCTTTTAGTCAGTATGTATTCATGCCAGGACTAACATCACATCTGTGAGATGAGGCACATTAAAATGGATCTCGACAGCACCTCCTAATACTCATAGAAGAGACATGGCTAATATCAGAAGCAAAGCTCTGTCCATACTTGTGAAACGGATTTATAAAAAAATTAAAAAAAGAGATGAAAAGCTCTCTGACTGCTGACACGGACAGGTGTCAGGTAGGAATGAGCTAATCCTACAAACCTTACTTGCAGGAGGGATGGGGAGAATTCTAAATACTGGACTCTGAACTTCAGGACTTCAACAACCTTTCTTTCAGCCCCTTACATATTGTGCTACCTTACCAACACTGAATAAAACTTGGCCAGGATAATTTTGTATAAACACTCACCTACAGACAAATATACATGTGTGCATGCACACAAACACATGTGCGTACACAGGCACGCACACACACACACACACACACACACACACACACACACACACACACACACATACACGTAGATGCACAAATATTTCCCAGGAGGGGTTAATACCGTTCTATTACCATTTTTCTTGTCTTTGTAGCAATGATATCACCAGGTAGAACAATCTAACCCAGCAAGGATATAATTACCAAACACTTCCAAATAAGCCATCCATAACATACTTATTGGGTAGTTAAGGCTAAAGCAATCACCTTCAAAAAGTAGAAGGCAACAGCTAATACACTAGGTTTAGTGATTAGCTATACACACACACACACATACACACACACAGACACACACACACACACACACACACACACATATATATATATATATATATATATATATATATATATATATATATATATATACACTAATAAAAAAACAATAGTCATAATATCTTGAAAATGAATAATAAAATTCTTTACTTCAAATAAAATAAATTAAATGATGCAATTTTCAAGATTAAATATATATCAAATAAATAGTTGCATAAGGAAATATGAAACAAAGGGCCAGCCACTTGGCAGTGTAAATATTAGCTGTAGGGGATGGTCACTGCTGATGTGACACGTGAGCATCATATACAAAATGTGAAAAAAGGGGTTGATGCCGATGCCATTCCAAACCCATACAAAGCACTGACTATAGCTATCTTGAAATCATCACTATTTGAAATTCAGGTATATTTTGGCCACCTCTGTTATTAACAGCATATGGCAGCTGTAGGCATCTTACAGACAATGAATCCCAAACATAAACTCTCACTTCTAAAACATCTTGTGTAGATACTTCAGAAGACAAAATCCATCTACTGTTGATAGCAATTGTCCCCTGAACTTAAGCATCCCTACATTTTGAAAACAAGCATCCCATCTGCACAGTCACATAGCTCTACAGGAAGTATAGTACAAATAATGTAATACAGACAGGAATTGGGCAGTTTCAGTTTTTAGGAAAAGTTTCCCAGAAAAATGCCGCGCACTACAACACTTATTACTGCCCTACTGTCCAGCAAGGGATCTCCATTCTTGTAACAAATTCTTACTACTCACAAATAAGTCAAATAATGCTGCAGGAGACTCAATGTACTGCCAATATGTTGCTAAACTCTGGAGTAGTATCCCCACATAAATAAAACTGTCCTACAAACTCTGTAGTTTTAAACCACTGCTTAAACCTGTCATGGTCCTGCACAAGCTTATCACCAGATTAAGACTTTGTGCTCACCATACAACACTCTCCAAATACTCTCCTTAAAGAGAATACTCTCAACCTCTGACTGAAATGACAAAACAATTTTTATACATAACTGCTGCCTGTACAATCCACTAAGTTGCATGTGGCTTCCACTTCAGTAACTTCTAGCACTGTAAAATTTTAGAATATATAAATGTAACTACTGTTTGTGTATAAATGTAATTAGAAATGTAACTATTCTGTGTTTGACTGGAACTTAGTATAATGCAATGAAAGCTGATGGAACTTTTCTCCCCAGGCCTCCGCTGAAAATGGGTATTACCCAGTAGAACTTTCCTGATAAATAAAGGCAAGTAAATAAATAAATAATTGAGGTATGTTACACCTCTGCTAAAAGGATCTCTGCAGATTCTAAATTTTATACATTTTATATTCTGGAAGATTTCCTATAAGTAACCACCACATAATCACACAGTTTTTACATTTTTGTCTGAAATGTAATTACATGTGACTAAACTTACTACATTTTTTCTGCATTTCATGTCTATACTGCATATTTTAATGAAAGATACTTGCAAATTTTATACAGCTTGTTATAGCTGACCTCCTATTTTTTTAAATTCAAGAGAATGTTTCCTGAGGTACCACCAAGAATAATGCTTAGGGGTTGAAAGCACATCTTTCTAATCACATTATCTAGTTCCTTGAATAGAAAGACCATTTGCATTTTTGGCAACAGGGTAGGGTGGGTGCCTTTACCGTTTTCACCTAACATTCTATTACTTTAATAGCTAACTCTGCCCATTTTTTTATTTTTTATTTTTATTTTACATTTGTTAACCAAGAAAGTCCGACTGGACACAGGTCCATTTTCAGCAGAGGCCCGGGGAGAAAAGCTCCAAGCAAACAATACAATTCGATACAAACATAGTAATAATATACATATAGGATACATATGAGGACTGCAATTGAGTGTAGATAGCTCTAAGCACAAATATAGGTACAAAAATTGTATATCATAACAGAGCATTCAGTATATATGAAAAATAGTAGAAATTTTAATATAGGTATAAAGGATAGAACCCTTGTTTTTTTTTTTTTTTTTAGGTAGCAGCCATTTGATACTAAACAAAATTCTAGTAAACTTCTAGCAACAGGACATAGGGAGCAGCCATTTGATCCCTAGCAGAATCCTAGCACCAGTGCAGTGAAATGACCTAGCCTGGGGAGCAGCATGTGTTAGGTATGTAGTGGGTTTTGAGAAGTTTTTTAAATTGGGAAATGATAGTAGAAGTTAAGTGGCTTGGGAGTGAGTTCCAGGTTCTGGCAATGGTGCAGGCAAAGAGAGATTTACCTGCATCATTTTTGTGTTTGATGACATTTATGTGGTTCTGATGACTAGATCTTAGGGTCCTGGTGGTGGTGGTGGTGTAGGGGTGAATTATGCTTTGAAGTGCTGAGTTTTTTTCAGGGAAGTAGTAGAGTTTATGCCCTATTGAGAGTTGATTTAGTAGGAGTAGTTTAGGAAGCTCGAGCCAATTTAGTTGCTTAAGAGCAAGACAGTGGTGGGACCTATGCGAGGAATCAGTAGCAAATCTAGCAATCTTGTTGTAGCAGGAATCCAATTTGTTTATTTCGCTGTGATAAAGATTAGTGAAGATAGGGGAGGCATAAAGAAGAATGGATAAAAGGTGAGTTCTTGCTAAGGTGGCCTTAGTAGGTCTAGTGATGAACTGTCAATTTCTGTAGAGGAGACCGAGCTTTTTGTTAACTTTCTTAATTGTTTGGCCTATATGAATGTCAAATCTTAGAGATTATTGTCGATTTCTACACCTAATAGTTTTGTGTGTGTGGCTGGGTTAATTTGAATACTGTCTCTAGATGTTATGGTAAAGTCATTATTTGATGGAGGAGATCTACCAGGGCCAAAGGGAAAGAGTTTAGTTTTTTTGGGATTAAGAATAAGTTTTATGTTAGTGAACCATTCTTCAGCTAAGGAGAAGTTTTTTTGGGTTATGGCTTTTAGTTCCTATAGGATAGGGGAGGTACATATAATGGTGGTATCATCTGCATATTGCACAACTGAGTCAGAGAGTGTGAATGAAGATATTTGGTTAGTAAATAGTGAGAATAACAGAGGTCCTAGGATGGACCCTTGGGGAACACCTATACCTACTGGTAAAAGAGGGGAAAGTTGCTCTTGCCAAATAACTGCCTGTTGATGGTCTGTTAAGTAGTTATGGAACCATGATATGGTGGAGGAGCTTAAGTTAAGTGCTGCTAGATTTTCTAGGATCATACTATGGTTCACCATGTCAAAGGCTTTTGATAAGTCTAGAAATACTGAGGATACAAACAGACCATTGTTTCTATGGTGACTGATGATGTTGGTGAAGGAGAGTAGTACTGCAGTAGTGCTATGGGAAGGTCTGAAGCCATGTTGGGATATGGATAGCAGGTTATTTTTTAGTAGGTATTGCATTAGCTGGAAATGAACTACCCCTTATAATATTTTTGATAACGGTGATAGGATTGCAATAGGGCGATAGTAAGTTCAAGGGACTTACCCACTTTGTGCAGTGGAATAATGTGTGATATTTTCCAGGTGTTAGGTACTTTTTGTTCTGATATTGACCTATTTATGAGTATGGACACTGGGTAGGCTATTGCTTCAGCAGTTATTTGTAGAAAGTCTGCAGGTAGATTGTCAGCTGTCAGAGTGGTTGGTTTCAGCTTCTTGCGAAGTTTAGCAATAGTTTTAGTAGGGAGGTTCTAAGGAGAAACTGGAGGAATTGTTTGTTATGTGGGTGTGGGTTGGGGTATTTTTATGTAAGGGGCTCCTAGTAGTATTTTGGGTGTTGACCAGGGCTTGGACTGTTTCAGTAAAGTATTTGTTGAATTGGGTGGGGATATTGTCATGGTTGTTGGGTAATACAGGGTTAGGAGTGGTGGATTTTCCTGGGTGCAGTAAAGTATTTATAGTGGCCCAGAATTTTTGCGGGTTGTTGGAGTACTTATCTTGCATGGTTGCATGGTAGTTAATTTTGTCTTGTTTAACTACTTTTTTAGCTTTATTGTAGAGTTCAAGATAAGTTTGTCTTGTAATGCTATTGTTTTGTTTATGGAATTGTAGCCAGGCTTTGTCCCTTTCTTTCATTATGGTTTTAGTATCTTTTGTTAACCACGGGGCATAGTTAGTTCTTATTCTAATGGTTCTGGGGGGGTACATAATAGTTTAGGATGTCTAAGAAGGTTGAGTTGAAGTACTGCACAGCATCGTCAAGAGGTAGTTGTTTTAAGGGTGTTCAATTGCAGCATGTTAGTGAATTGATTAGGTCTTTACGTTTGAAGGTCTTTTTGTTATGTACTACTCTGGGGATGGGTTGTTTAATGTGGTGGGATCTACTGCTAACTAAGTAGGTTGCCTGATGGTCACTCAGACTGTCAAGACGGCAGCTTGAGTGTTGAGCTAGTGTGGGGTCTGAGAGCAGAATCCAGTCTAAGATAGAGTGCAGTTTGGAGGTTTTGTCAATACTGGTGGGGTCAGTTATAATTTGGTTGAACCCATGGAGGTTTATATGGGTGGGTGGATTCTGGCTAGAACAGTCAGACCAGTCTATTTTGAAATTGCCTACTATAGTTTCATGAGGAAGGCAGGATGACATCCAGTTTAGTAGGTTTTCTAGTATGTTAGTATTGTTACCTGGTGGGATATATCCACCTGCAATTATTATGTGTTTGTTGGAGTTGACCTTTAATTTCCCTAGAATTAGTTCTATGTCTGTTATCTCATGGGAGTTACATTCAAATTGTTCAAAAGTTAGGGGTTTTGGAAAAGTATTGCCACACCACCTCCTTTTTTTCCTGATCTGTCTCTATGTATGATGTTATACCCAGGGTCACTAATTTCGTTATCATGATGTTCAGGTTTGAGTAATGTTTCTGTTAGCACCATGACTTCTGACTTGTATAGAGCTAACATGGCATGAAGGTCCTGGGTTTTGTTACGAATGCTTCACACATTGATGTTTAAAAGGAGTAGAGATGAGGATGGTCTTAGATATAGAGGATTTAGTTGCTGAGTGGTATTGTGGTTAATGCTGTTGGGCCCTGGATTAGGGTGAATGTCCTCACAGCAAGTAAGTCTTTGGAGACAGTATAGATATAGTTTGTTAAGTTTGTGAAATACCCTGGCCTGTTTCTGGGTGTCTGGGGTACTGGTCTTGTACTTTGGAGTATTATAAAGGGAGGAGAAAGATTTGGTGGAGGAAAGGTTGTAGGGTGATACAGGGAAATGCTCTTCCTGCCTAGGACTGGTTGTGGAATCTGTTTGCCATGGTGGTGGGGAGGTGGTAATAAGGTGTGTGTGGTAGGAGGAAAGGAGTGATAGAAGGAGAGAGAGGATAGCTAATGAGGAACATAGTATTTTTAGTATGTGGGAGTTATGCATATAGGACATGTTGTTGTGTTAGAGAAGTAGCTAGGTAGTTATAGGAGTGATAGTGGTAGTAATAGTAGCCAAGTGTTGAATAGGGGAGTGGTGGAGTCTATAAGTGAGGGATGATAGGTGAGGGTTGGTTGGTTAATTGGGAGGTAGATGTGTTGGGGGAGTGGTCTACAAACTTTTAATTAAATTGAAGTGGGGTGGTTGGGAATGGGGGTAGGGTAGGGGAGCGAAGTGATCGTAGCGAACGGAGTGGGGCAGCACTCTCCAGTAGTTTAGCAAGCTGAGAGAGAAAAAACTAACATTTAAGAGTGTGGCTGTAGAAGTGGATGAGAAGGGAATATGGTAGGGAAAGGTGAGAGTAGGGATCCTATGAGTGGGAGACAGGATGGAGGGATGCTATCTGTAAGAGAGAAGTCAAACGGAGGATACAATCAGGTAGAGATGTGAGGGCTATGACAGTAGGAAGCTATGAGAGTCAAGGGAAGGAGCTAGCAGAGAAAGTGGATGGGAGTAAGGTTATGAGGAACGGAGAGTGAACTGAACACTAGAGAGAGCAGGGGTAATGCAGGGAGTGCTCTAGCTGACCAAGAGCAGTACCTAACATAGGCATACAGTAGTCACAAAGTTACAGTTTACACCAAGTGGGTATAGTGTGGTAGGATTACTGAAAATACACAGTGTAACATACACTGTATTTATACTGCACTGTTGCTGGATTTGAATTCCACGGAGGGAACACACTCATAAAGTGAGTGGATAGTCTTCAAGGCTGATTGGGGTTAGCAATGTCCTTGTTTTGATTGGTATCAGGGACCTGAAAATCATGAGGTGAATAGTAGTAGTCGATAGCTGTAGTACGGTAGTAGAGAGGGCTATGTTATGAGTAAATGAAGAGGCAGAAAGGATCCAGATATGAGGAGAGTACGAGGAAGATAGAAGATTGAACTAGTTGTATTACAGGGACAAACAGTAGAAAGGGGTAGCCTGATAGCAGAGAACTGAGATAAGTTAAAGCGCAGAGCTATCTGAGTATGGCATAATATACAGTTAGCAAACAATTTGGTACAATCATTTAGCAAGTCACATCATAATACAGTGCAAATTAAAATCAAGTACGCTGAACTTCATGTAACACTCGGACAAATCAAAGCCTATTTATTAGGCAAACACAGTGCTATAGAACAGCAAAAGCATGTCTCAAACAATGTAGAGGGGCTGTTTGATTGATCGGCAAGGCCCAGGATACACCAGCAACTTACAGCGTTATAGAAATGCACTAACAGGTCATGTAAAGCTACTTTTAACAGTTCTCCTCTAAACAAACCAAAACAAGCAATAATAAGTCATGTAATGCTACTCTTAATTGGCTTCTAAACAAGCCAAAAAGCTACTTTTAACAGTTATCCTTTTAACAGTTATTCTCTAAAAAAACCAAAATCAAGCAACAAGTCCTGTAATGCTCCTCTTAACAGTTGGCTTCTGACAAACCAAATACATGTCTCAAACAATTTGATTCCCTATTGGATCCTTCTGCCTACATGGTGTTTGACAATTGGGGTACCCCCTGGCTTATACCAGATACCCAAACTCTTACAGTACTGCCAAGGATACCTGTTGTGACAGTGTTATTTCATTTACTATGGCGACTGAGCTACAGTGAGAAGAACTACTTTAAGATCCTCCACTGATTTCTCCTGTACACCACTGCAAATACCGATGGTAAATTTGTCTCTGACATGGCAGGTGTTTACCATGATAACATGGCAGAGTCTATATAAACTTACGTTTTTGCTTTGTACCAGACAACTCCATTTCATCATGTGTATTGCTTACATTCCTCATAAGTAGGAAACTCTCCCAATGTTGTCTACAGATTACTTTGTCAAAGAGGGATAAAAAAATATTACTTTTTGCTCAAATGTACATTTCAAAACCCTTGTTCTCTAGTGATACCAGACTATTTGCTGATGATGGTCTGTCAGTGCCAGGTGTTGCTGTAACAATACTACCTTATTGTCACATGGAGAATGTGACCCTAGACTTAATTCATAATGAGTTGGCGAGAGAATAGGATTTCGCTGTTATGAAGTATTTGCTGATGTTTCAGACAAAGCTTACAGACAAGTTAGAAACAACATAAAAGAGCACCATGTACATGCAAATGCTTGTAAAAAATCTATAAATGTTACTTCTCATTGGCTTCTGACTCATTGTCTAATGAAGTTTTAAGACTTGTGCTATATGAACCAGAGCTAGCCTAAACATACCCAAAGTTCTTTCTGTGCCATGTAGTATATAAGAACACAGGCCTATAATCCTATAATCCCAACCAATGCCACTAGTAGCAGTCAGAGGCTATGATCATACAATCTGCATTGTTGGCCAGTTAAATAACAAGCAAGGAAATTGGCCCTAAGAACATATGTTAAATGTGCTCTACTGCATTGGGTTATGACCAAGGCCTTCTATATCCAAACATATCTGTTTTTCAGTAGTACATGTGGTATTTTCAGTTAAGGCTTGTTAAAAACCTGCATAGCCAGTGATAGGTGGGGGTAGTTTCCTTCATTGTTATTCAGTTTCTGTCTTATACAAGTGGTACAGTGAATTATCTTCTGTTTAAACTGTGAGCTTTGGCCAGTTAAGACCTGCATGCTATCAACTTGAACGCATAAGTGAAGCTAAGTAACTTTTATCTGCACTTTTTAAAGTAATTTATTTGTGTTGCATTGACAAATATCTAGCTGGAAGCTGTGACTCTGTTTTTCAGTAGGTTCCCGCCCACTGTCCCTGTTTTGTGTTGCTGTTAATCTTGGTGGCTTTGAAAATGCCCGCCCCTCTTGTAAATTTGCACTTGGATACTCCTCCTGGGCCCATCTCATTTGGTCACTCAAAAAAAAAAAAAATGTATCTGCTTTTACTGTATTTGTGTTTCTTCCTACTTTATTTTGCTTTTGCGTCATCTTAAAAGTCCTCAATTGTATTTATTGCTGCTTGGTGTAACTCACTCTAAGCCTTTTAGTTTAAGCACTTGGGCTTCAGACCAGTTGTTTTACATTAAGAAGGTTTGTGCTCTGCACTGTAGCGGCAGGACAGGTAGCTTACATCCTTCTAACTTGGTAACTGCTGATTGAGGGCTCAGTGTTTGTTATTCTAAAAGTGTATTAATTCTGGTTTAAGCACTTGGGCTTCAGGCCAGTTATTTTACATTAAGAGGGTTCGTGGTCTGCACTCTTGTGGGAGGGGAGGCTGGACTCTGCCCTTCTGAACTGGGAATTTCTGGTTAAAGGCTTATAGTGCCTGCATATTTGAACTGCTTCTTACTAAATTGGTACACCTTGTTTGCTGTAGCATAGACTAGATCCAGGCCTGCTGAATCTAGCTTTGTTTGTATAACTTGAGCACTAATCCAGGCATTCTTTAAAGTATTCAATTGTATTTATTACAGCTTGGTAGTAACTTGATTAAAGTGTAGCTATCATTCTAAGTCTTTTGGATTAAGCACTTGGGCTCAGACCAGTTGTTTTACATTAGGAAGGTTTGTGGCCTGCACTGTGGTGGCAGGACAGGTAGCTTACATCCTTCTAAGTTGGGAACTGCTGATTGAGGGCTCAGTGTCTGTTATTCTAAAAGTGTATTAGTTCTGGTTTAAGCACTTGGGCTTCAGGCCAGTTATTTTACATTAAGAAGGTTCGTGGACTGCACTCTTGTGGGAGGAGAGGCTGGACTCTGCCCTTCTGAGCTGGGAATTTCTGGTTAAAGGCTTATAGTACCTGCATATTTGAACTGTTTCTTACTAAATTGGTACACCTTGTTTGCTGTAGTATAGACTAGATCCAGGCCTGCTGAATCTAGCTTTGTTTGTATGCTTGTTTGCTTGTTATTTCCCTGAAATGCTAATTCCACCTAAAACGCTGCTTTTCAGCGCTTCTGTGGATCCCTAGTGACATCTGCATTGCTTACTGTACTTATTTCCTTGTTTCACTTGAAAGAAAGTTACTGTTTGTCATTTTTGCATTTAAGTTACCTGTAACACATTGCATTTAAGTTACCTGGCACTTGCTCACTAAAGCAATTATATAAGTCAGCACTAAAAAATTAAAAGCACTACACCTTCACAAACTCCCCTTGAGTACCTTGTTCCCCATTGGCCCTTTTTTTCAATTATAAAGGAATTCCCAATACTATTCTAGCATGTCCAAAGGTCAGTTGTCAATCTCCTCTCCGGTCCAGCTGGTGAATCTGGGAATCTTGAGGCAATGTTACAACTGCCTCATGTACACAGACAACCCTCTCCTCCTCCCAACAAATTCCAACACATGTGAGAGATGCAACCATATAGCCATCTGGAGGCTAAGCTCTCTCAACTCAGTACTGGCGAAACCTGTCAGGAGGAGAAGGAAACCACACTCACTACAATTCCAATCTCACATAGACCTACCACGACAGCAAACCATACACATAAACACACAAAAACATACTCGGAGGCTCTAAATAAAAATCTGGCTAAGCAGCAGAGACCTCCAAGCAGACACCCAAGCAACCGCTACCCCAAAACAAAACACATGCAACACATAGCTCACAAAGCCAGTGTGCCAAACAGTCACAGCCCTTAAGGCTAAACAACACACCTGATACACTTGTAATAGGTGATTCTATCGTCAGGCACACTGACGTCCCGCTCACCAGGCTGAACACGGAGAAGGTCACGGTGAGCTGCCTGTCGGGCTCTAGGATCCGCCACATAACACAAGCACTCAGGTCACTCCAAGGCAAGTACAAATATGACTCAGTCATTGTCCATGCTGGTGTGAATGACCTGAGACGTACCTCCCTGTACTACATGAAAAGAGACATAGAGGAGCTCTCTGAGCATGTGGCCCAGGCCCGTATGACCCTGACCTTGAGTAGCATCTTACCCTCACCAAGAATAATGCTACAATATGAAGATAAGATGATCAATTTCAACAACTGGCTTAAGTATTGGTGTCATTCAAAGGGGATCCAATGCCTGTCAGCCTGGGATGACATGCTCGACAAGCCACTATGCTTCGCTAGGGACGGCTTGCACCTGTCACCCCTGGGCTTTCGGATATTGGCAAAGGCTCTTGCTACCCCCATAGTGCCTTTTTTAGGCAAGGCTCAAAAGACAAACCCACCTCCATAGGTATCACAAGGGATAAGAAACTAAGAGTAATGCTACTCAATGCCAGAAGTCTAAACCTCAAGATGCATGCACTCGAAACTCTCCTTAGCATGGAGAACATCAATATCTGTGCAGTAACAGAAATGTGGTTCAAGGCTCCTGAGAGCACCCCAGCACTACCAGGTTATACCTCATACCATGCTTTTCGGCCCCAAAACTTGGACCGAACCACAAAAGGAGGGGAAGTATCAATATTCGTCAAAGATACCCACATCTCAAGGTTGGTGGCACAGCACGAAGCATCAGAGACTATCCATGTGCAACTAACAGTGGGTAAAACTGCCTTCCAGTTTATAGCCTGCTACAGACCACCCTCCCAAACCCAGGAATCCCACTCGTCCTTCCTGAGAGCACTGGAAAATATGAAGGTCTCTCCAAACACCATTATATTGGGCAACTTCAACTACCCAAACATAGACTGGGAGCATTACTCTAGCTCCAACACCCTAGCTCAAAGGTTCCTAGAATTTATAAACTCAAATGCTATGGAGCAACTTGTTACCACTCCCACAAGAGGGGAAAACATACTGGACCTGATCATCACAAACATGGGGACTCTATGCTCCAGACCAGAAGTGTATCCCTCACTGGTAAGATCAGACCATAAACTAATCTCACTGGATATTCACATCCCGACCCCACCCCCTGCCCAGAAAACCACAGTGAAAAACTTCTCTAAAGCAAATTTCACACTCCTCAAAACCGAGGTGGAATCCTTCAAAGCCCCCGGGCCTGTGGAAAATATGGCCCAGACCGCAGAATCCTTTATAAATGCATTCTATGAACACCTTCAGGAATGCATGGATCATGCAATCCCAAATAAAACTAAGACTCAATCCTCCAAAGGCAGATGTCCTGTCTGGTGGACCCTAGCCATAAACAAACTATACAATAGAAGGAGGAAGCTACTACATGATAGAGCAAAATCCCAAAAAGGGAAGGCACCTCTGATCAGTGTTAGCAAAAAAACTATGGGCACTCATAAAATCATCTAAGGCTAGCTTCGAGAGAAAAATTGCACAGGACACTAAGGATAATCACAAGGCTTTCTTTAGTTATGTTAGGAACCTGGGTGGGAATTCCCAGATATGCTCAGAATTAGTCCAAAATGACAAAAAATACACCGAACCCACAGACATTGCCAATATCCTAACTGACAGGATCAGCGCAAACTCCCCCCCCCCCACCAAAAGGGCATATATCTATCCCAGCAGAGTGCTGCCCCCCTGACATTTCAGATGCTCACGTAAGAGCCGCCCTCTCCAAAGCAAAAAACACAACATCAATGGGACCAGACAGTGTCCCGGGCTGCGTCCTACATGAACTCCAAGAAGAGCTAAACCCAAACATAAAACTACTGTTCAATCTCAGCCTTACCACAGGATATGTACCCAAAGAGTGGCGTACAGCAACAGTGGTCCCTCTCCACAAAAGTGGTGCCTCAACGGATCCTGGAAACTATCGCCCCATAAGCCTGACTAGCTTGGTCTGCAAAGCTATGGAAAGGATCATCATGGACCTCATAAAAAGATATTGGGGACCTACAGACACTGGATCCTACCCAGTTCGGCTTTATTAAGGGCAGATCCTGCCTCTTAAACCTGGTCGATTTCTTTGAAACAGTCACCAAGGCCATTGACGAGGGGAAGGTGGTCCACACAGCCTACCTGGACCTCGCAAAAGCCTTCGATACAATACCCCACTCGGGCATTATAGATAAGCTCACCAGCTTAAATATAAACCTCTATGTCACTAGATGGGTTGCAAACTGGCTCAAGGACAGAACCCACATGGTTAGAATTGCTGGAGCCATGTCAGATTCCAAACCAGTTACAAGTGGCATCCCACAAGGCTCAGTCCTGGGACCTCTCCTGTTCGGTATATATTTCTCGGAGGTACAGGCCAACACGGAAGGACTGTGGCTGACCAAGTTCACAGATGACTGCAAACTGGGCGCTATAATCGACTCTCCAGCTGACACAAGCATCCTCCAAAAGGGCCTCATAGAAACAGACAACTGGTGCCAGAGCCATGGCCTCAAGCTAAACGCCAAAAAGTGTATAGTCATCCCCTTTGGCAAAAACAAAGTGCCCACAAATTACCACATAGGTGGTAATCCATTAATTACAGAAGAAGTAATTAGGGACCTGGGAACCCAAGTTGATAGCAATCTCTCATTTGACAACCATGTGGCCAAAGTGGTTAGAAAAACATTTTATATAGCCCATCTAATCATGAAGGGATTCACATCTAGATCAGGGGAGGTCATCGTGCCTCTTTATTCATCCCTCATCAGGCCCATAATTGAGTACAATGCCCCTTTTGGGATGTACCTTACCAGACACCTGCAGCAACTGGAAAGACCCCAAAAGTACCTCAGCAAGAGGATCAAAGGGTTCAAACAGATGCCATATGCTGCCCGGTTAAAGAAACTCCAGCTCTACTCAGTGGCATACCGCCTGCTCAGAGGCGATCTGTGCCTGACGTATAAAGCCATGTCCAACCCGGAATTAATGGACATGCTGCACCTCAGAAAATCCAAATCCCATCGAGTTACGCGCTCGAGAGACTTGAACCTCAGCACTGAAATAAATAGGACATGCTGGAGGGACAGATTCATAACCCAGAGGCTCCCTTCACTCTGGAATAAAATCCCAGTCCAGGTTAGGCAGAGTCCCTCATTGACTGTCTTCAAGAGGAATCTTGATGAGTGGATGGGGGATCGTAGGTTTACCCCGGGTATCACTTCTGTGTCACTGTTAGACAGAGGCACAGTATACTAACCTCGAAAAAGGGCTAAGCAAAATTAATTTAAAATGGGTGGCGAAAGCCAAACACACTCTGGCTAGGCTTATAAATGCCCTAGGGCAGATAGCCTAGTATGAACCTATGAACCTATGAATAATTCTAATATTTAACAATTACAGAGTTATAATCCCTGGCATCCCAGGACTAAACCCACCTTTCTCTCAGCCTTTTTCCTTTCCATTCAGTACTACCTTACCAACAACAGCCAACATTTTTCTAAACACACACACACACACAGACACACATACACAGACACGCACACACAAACACGCACACACAAACACGCACACACACACACACACACACACACACACACACACACACACACACACACACACACACACACACACACAGAGTTCTCATTAGAAGATAACTATATCTTTTTAATGGCAGTACTCCTTTCCCATCTTTACAGTATTTCTGCTACAAGCTAGTCTAGTCTAGTCTAGTCTAGTACACCATGAACATAATTACTGTCCAATCTTAAAATAAGCCAACCATATAAAGTTCTTTCATCTCTACAGCTAAAGCAATCACTGTTTGAAAAGTATAAGCCAACAGCTAATAACACACAAAGGACTGTAATTACTCTTATTTACTAAAAAAATAAACCACCAGACACAAATTCTTGAAAATAAGTAATAAAATACTATAACTGAAATAAATAAAATGAAAAAATGCACCACATAAGACTAACTATATAGCACATAAATACTTGCATAAAGACAAATAAAAGATTAAAGCAGATGGTGTATGAAAAAAAACACTGACTATAGCTATTTTAATAGTGAAATACCATCATCTCAAGTTTTACTGTATTCTGTTTAACTCAGACAGTCAACAACATTTAACAATTGTATACAACTCAAAGGCAGTGTTCACCATCTGTAATGGCAACAGTGAGGGACGTACACAATGGATGGATGATAAGTGCACACACAGTAAAGTACAATTTCCCTTAAGAGCACACAGAGATCACAGTCAGTCTAGGGCTTCTCCAGAGCCCCAATAAGATTCCCCACTGGCACAGCTATAGTGTTAGCATCTCAGCTGAGGGGTCAAGTCAAGACCTCCAGCACCCTCTCTATTCAACCAGTGCTTCGTGTCCCTGCCCAAGTAGTTGACACACACGCAATTTGAGATTTGCTTTACATACAAACACACATGCACACAGCTGGGGAAGGCTGGCACCGGTTTACTAGTTATGCCCCCTTCTGCCCAGACTATAAGGTAGTTATCACTGCCACTAACTCCTACATATCAGCTACTTAAGGCCCTTACAAAGGGCGACCGATCTTACTGTATAATGTTACTATTATCCAACTGGTAAGTGTGACCAAGACTAAGGCTATTTAGGAGAGGCCTGTACAGTGTCACCAAATACATATGCAAGCACTCTAAAAGCTTAAATATCTCTAAACAAACCAGCCACAATTAAAAGGTTTAAATATATTTAATAATAAATAAAAGAACAAGACAATACTCAATCAACACAGTAACTACGGAGGTCAAAATAACATGAAATATTTTAAAACAACATTGCAGGACAGTCTCAAATAAATACAGAAAATATCTAAACTTTTACTATATTCCTATCTATATATAAGAGAAATTGTTTTTCCCTAGTTACTTACTATTAGCAAGGCAAATGCAGATGATGGTGATGATGGATACTTCTAGGTTCAAGACAATATACAAAATGTACAGTCTCTCTCTCTCTCTGAGAGAATTCTTAAATTAATATCAGACATTATTGCTGGGTCAGCTTGGATGACATTGCTCTTTGTCACCTGCCTTCAGTTCCCAGGCTAACAGATACTAACAGAATGTTAACATCTTTCTCAGAAAAGCAGCTGCTAGGAAGTCATCGAGCAATAAAACACTTTACATTTTAAACATAGTAAATACTTCTCTCCAAGATAATAGAAAAAACTTCTAGCTCTAGACATCCTGTCTTCTTGCTGCAATGAAACTAACTTTTATAGCACATCATAAAGTACTTAATTTCAACTTATTTTCTTGAAGTTTTGTAAGTTAATCTTTTAAGATCCAGAAGGGTACGCTGTGGTCACATTCTTGAAGCTCAGTACATAACATACAGTTCTGTATAAATCATATCAATGTTCACAAATGACATAGAATTATTTACAAAATTCCAGATAGCTGGGCTGGCAGTGTCACACCATCCATGAACTCTCAGTCCAGAAAAATCCTCTGTTTATAGTTCAGAAGGCAATTTCCAACTGCTGTTCCTAACAGCTGCCATCTGAACTTAAGTAAGTCCCAGCTTCTGTTGGTTTGTAATTTAGAAATATGCTTCCTGTTCACACAGCTGTATGGGAAGTGAACTGCAGTTCAAATAAGATAAAAACTTTAGACTTGCATATTTTACATATTTGCATACTTTAAGGCAATGAAAGCAGCAACCTCAGATTTCACACTTTTTATACTTCTTTTCAAAAACAAAATGATTACATATTACATTTAACTCTGCTTTGATTCATTTCATATCTTCACTGCATGTTTTATTGAAAGAAAACTACAAGTTTCATGCAACCTAATACACAAGGCATAAAGCAAAGCTGACTGTTCTTGCTGGAAACCAAAACTACAAGGAGCAGCACATTGTCATTTCACATAATGCTGGCCAGTTCTGGACATATGCTGAAACACTAGTATTAGTATTACATATATCCACATTTTTAAATCCTCTGAATTATGTATTATGGACATTTCAGGTAAATTTGGTCTCCGCTGTCTTAATTCTGCAAATTGTAACAAACAAAAGTCTTTCATCCTATTAGTTTATTACTCATACAGAAATCATAATACTATTGCAACATGGTATTTCCAAATCTAAACATCTATAAACTTATTGCCTTACTGGCATCTTTAAGAAAATACTGAAAGAATATATATATATATATATATATATATATATATATATATATATATATATATATATATATTGGTCTAGGACACATGCTCGACTAGCATATGTCCGAATCACAAAACATCGAACACACATAAACAAAAGCGCTTAACATCGAAAAGCGCTTCCGTGTATGTGTAGTTCAAAAAAAATTTACATTCCTGCAGGGGGGCTTTGCTTTCCCACACCCCCCTACTTTATTATTCTCACTCCGAGATCGCACTACAATGGGAAAAAGGGAATTTTCCCTTACCCGCACTGTAGTCCAATCTACAAAACAGGCACACATACACGGAAGCGCTTGTCGATGTTAAGCGCTTTGTGTGTGTTAAATGTTTTGTGATACGGACATATGCTAGTCGAGCATGTGTCCGGATCCCATATAGATATATATATATATATATATATATATATATATATATATATACACATATATATATACACATACTCACAACTCTTGCAACATATAAGCAGTTATAGAATTATTTATGGCACACAATATAAATTCAGATCAGCATATGGACATGCAAAGCCTTAATAGACATTTCTTGATTTCATATGTGCAAACTATCACTGAATGGATATTTCTTGATTTCATACACTGTATGCAAACTTAACATCAGTAAAAACTGCTGGGACATTCTTTTTACCTATCAAAGTTTTAGATATGGTTTACCATAACATGTTACTAAATATTCTGTCTAACAAAGGACTGTCACTTTCTACTATGAAGTAGTTTAAGGGCCAGTCAGTGCAATATCAGTCCTGCTTACAAAGATGTAAGGAGTCTCTTCAGTGCTCAGAGTGAGGACCTTTCTTTTTCCACTGTTTATCAATGAAATGGTAAATCCCTGTGGAATTGCCAAAGCAGTGTACAATACAGATTATATAACCACCCCCTTGCCAATACTACGTTAGCTCTTATTACTAGTAAGGTGCAAAAAGACTGCACCTTCACTTTCGGCTTTGCAATTAATTTAATTTCCAATTACATTCCTCATGATAAAGTTGCAGGTGATTTTGCAAAAAATAAAGACCATAGTGTGTATTTTGTTTTCTTTGTTTTCTTTTTTAATTTTACTGTTTACTCAGTTTTTCTATTACCACACCCACAAAATAATGTTATGGCAGGTATTAAGCAATGATTTACACACATCTGCAAAACATTATGAGTAAGCCAAAAGAACTTACCACTTTAGAGGACTAGAGTCTTATATACACTGTGGTTTAACTACATCATCACATCTTAATTGCTAATGTGAGAGTTCCACTTGCAATAACTATTTGACTTTTTGTCTTTTTAGGAAGTAAGAAAACAAGCACTACTAATGCATTAAGCATGGAAATGCAGTAGTCTATACATTAATTTAAATACTGAGGCATTGTGGGTTCAGTCTTTTATGATGTATTGGCAGGGATTTTCACTCTGAGAAAAAAATCAGGGGCCATCCTTGTCAGCAATGACCCCTGACTTTTTTATATAGAATACAAAACCAACAAACTTTCCACATCAAAAACTATATAATTTTGTATTGTACATAACAAGAATGTTATATCCACTATAAAGGTTTGTTATTTACACTTGCTGCAAAACATGACCATATACTTTAATGGCACATAGGCAAATATATACTGTTTTTCAGCATGTTACAGAGGTCCAATTACAATATTTCACTTCAGTTGATGGATTCAGTATCTCAGCTTTCAATGGTTCAGTACACTATGCAAATTTACTGAATGCTACTGATAACCAGTTCAAGTCTGACTGCCACAAATTCTGTCTTGACCGAAAAGAAAAAAAAAACTAGGACATTATTACAGGTCAAAATATGTCTTTTCTCCAATTGAAACAATCAATTGCAGCAATGAACTTGGTTCCTTTGCTGTTTTATTCTAAACCCACTCATTAATTTATAGTCACCATCAGTGCAAAAATCTGCATTACAATGCATAAGAATATTCACGTTTGATGGAGGTCATCATGTAAAATTATACTATTACGTTTCCCTCTGTAGGTTATTCTGACATATTTAACATTTGTAAATATACACTAGTCTATACACACAATTATCCACCATAAGCCAGTGCTCCAAGCTAGCATAAGTCTCAATAAGTCCATTGCTCCCCTGCTAGTTATATCATACATATTCCCAAATCTATAAATAGGTACTGGAGATGTTTGTTAATTACAATGTGTATGCAAACTTTGCATCAATTTTCTCCTTAGTTTAATACTCAGCTCAAACAGACATTTAATAAAACAAAATGGCAATAAATATAAAACAACACTCCTTTATTTGTTAAAACTTGCTGGTAAGCTCTTTTGTTCAGTAAATGAACTTCATCAAAACAAGCAATTCAGTTCAAACACCCATTTATAACAATACTTCAATATCACATGATCATCCCTTTTTAATGCATTAACTTTTTCCTTCTTAAAACAATCTGAAAACTTTCACAGTCATTAATACCTGGACTTATACAAGCATTTAACTTTATCTACCAACAGTATTCCTTCCAGTCCAATTCATCGTCTGCATCCCATCTTACACTAAACCCAACCACACAATCCAAAATAGCAGTATTCCATATTAGTTCCAGATGAACCCCAATGACATGCTTAGCTAAAGCATTGGTAAAATTGTTTTTCTCTATTGCTCGGGCATGTTCATAAATCCTAGAATGTAACTCTCTCACAGTTCTAGCTACATAAAAGGCAGCACAAAACTGACAATGCGATATACACTATAAATCTAGATTTACAATCATACTTGTGATGTAGCCTCATCATATAATTTCTATCTTCTATCACTACCTTCTGTCCCTATAAAATATACTTAGCAATAGTTGCAAGAATTACATTTAACAACCCCTCATGACACATTCTCTTTTTTATTTCTATAAAAATGTTCCTTTTACTGTTGGCAGATAAAGTTAAATGCTTGTATAGGTCCAGGTATTAATGACCATGAAAGTTTTCAGGTTGTTTTCAGAAGGAAAGGGTTAATGCATTAAAAGGGGTGATTATGTGATATGGGAGTGTTGTTATAAATGGGAGTTTGAACTGAATTGCTTGGTCTGACAAAGTTCATTTACTGAAAGAAAGCGCTTACCACCAAGTTTTAACAAATAAAGGAGTGTTTTTTTATATTTATTGCTGTTTTATTTTATCATTTCACAGTTTTACAGTTTTATTGAGCCTTTTGGAATGTCAAACAAACATTTACTTAAGTAGGCACTAAGACAATGGAAATGCAGCTGCGGTATTACATAATGCTTGTACAATGCTAATTCTGCATCTGCTTTTCCTAAGCATTTCCATTTTTTTTCAGTTAACTGAATAATCCAAATGTCTGCTATTAGTAGATATGAGCTGTTTTAGTTACGGTAGATTTGTATAACATCTATGTCGACTGTTTGTTTACTTCTAAGTAGATACAAACTGTACTAGCTTATCTGAATTTTCATTTCTTATTTATCTGCATACAAAGCAATGCTGTATCTCATACACTTTTTCTTTGTGTGCTTTATATACATCTCTCTCTCTCTCTATATATATATATATATATATATATATGTACATACAGTTGGCTGACGTACACTCTTTTTAATGCATTGTGTTTGATGTAAATTGATTGAATGAAATGCAGTTTGAAAGAGTGAATAGAGCTGTCATATTTGTACAAGATTGCTTTAAATGAGAGAAAGAGGAACTTTCCCTTCACTCTCCTATTGTGAGATATTTTACTTGGTATATATAAGTTGGCAGTAGTGTGGGAAATACAGTTTCCCATGCTGAAGATGATTTTTGTATCCCTCAAAGTACCTTATTTTAATAATTCCATTCTTTGATATGTTTTACATGGGAAAATGGAATTTAAAGTAAGTTGTTTACCACAAACCTATACATATGAATGTATGTTTTGAAATTTTCTCCCTGAAACATCACTGAAAATGGAATCTTCCTACACAAACATTCCTTATTAACAAGCTATAAATTAATAAATAAATGAATACCTCAAAGAACATATTTATACCATAACTTAGACTTTTTATACTATCTGATGCCTGCATAGAACATGCTAAATAATATGACATTGTGAAAGAAATATGCATATAAATGTCTGCAAACATAGCACTGTCTACTTTTGATATCCTGATTATTTCATTATGAAAAATTCATTTTTTTTATACTTTACCTGCCTTTGGTGGTTTATAAGTTCTGCAGTCACTAGATGGTCGATGCATAAAGTAGTAGTGGCAGTTGTCAGACCAAAGGCAACAGTAGTAGAATGTAATAACATCATATGCCCAATGAGAAAAGCCTGGAACTCTGGGAGGCTTTCGGTAAGGAGGAGATCCCCAGTCATGGCCTCTGTCAGGTGTGCTTCCTCCAATGGAATCAGCAGTTAGGACCTGGGCACCAGTGGCATCATAGCAGCACTGCTGTCCTGCTTTGTACTGTGGGCTAGGGTGGAGAAAGACGGACAATGATTTAGCAGATGACGCCAACATCTATGTTTGTTAAATAAATGCATACAATAAAGAAATATGCTTATGGTGTCAGGGTAGGGTATGTACAGCTTGTAAGGGTCACTGAGTGTTACGGTATCTTTTTGCACAATGCCACAAAGAAATGCACCACTTATTTAAATATATTTGTTTTAATTTATTAACATTTGTTTACCAGAACTGTCCATCTGGGCATAAGTTGCCCATTTCCATTGGAGGCCCTGGGAGAAAAGCTCCAAGTACAATTCATGTACAAAATGCTCACAAAGCAGACAAGAGAAATTGCAATTGCTGTATTTATTTTAACAGAATGAATGCAAACAGATCACATAGTAAAGCATAAACAGAGTTTTACAAAATACAACAGTACATATCAATATATAATTTTTGGTGTGTCATTTATTCAATCAAATATACAAGTAAAACAATGGTTCAAAACAAAGAAGGTAGAAGGAAAGAAAAAAAAATAATTTGTAAGAGCATGCTATTAAAAGATTAGGATTCAAGGAAAAGTATGTAAGTAACATGGTAGTGGAAGTGAAAGTCAAACAGCAATATGCAAGAGGGACAAAGTAAAAAACAAGTTTGAGAGGCAACACAAGGGAAATACATACAGATGCCAACACAGAAAGTGGTTGTATTGTGCACATTATGTGGCAGAGGATGAAAAAGGTAATTAGTAGATAAGCTGAGTGAAAGGGAGTTTGGAGAAGGTTGTATGAGAAGTTGTAGGATTACTGTTGTGCCACCATAAGCTGTCAGTGTATGGTTTGTGCTGTTAAGGAAAAGCTACAGAAGGGATGTGATATGAAAAGGAGAGAAAAAAAATAGGATTACAGGTGGGGGAAATCAAGGTAGTGAGCCCGGAAAAGTTGAAGGGGAATAGCAGGGGGTAATAAAAATAAGTGAGGGATGTGAGGAGAAAACTAGGAAATGCCAAGGAAAGAGGAGGAAAAAGTACAAGGTTTAGGGAGAAAGGATGACACAGATAAAAGCAAAAACAACTTTAAAAGCTACCACACTTATAAGCAAAAAGGTATGGCAGAACAAAGTATCTAACTCCTTTTAAAGACATCTGTTCATCAGTGGAACACTTTGTTTCTGTCTACTACCAGTTTTCACAAAGCTATGAGTGGCTAGTGTACGAGTCATAGCTGGGTTTTCTGCAAGGAGTTTCAGTCTGAAGATGTAATGTTGCAGTGGATTTCAACTTAATGTGTTGGATTGTGCAAGGTGGTGAAACAATTTTCAGGGACTTTCCCACTTTCATTCAGTGTGGTGCAACCATAGAGTTGATATATACAATTTAGGGAGTGGGGGTACATGGGCTTTGTCTTCCTGCAAAACATAACTTTTTGTATTTTTTAGGGTTTTCAACTCACAGGTTTATATAGTTACCTCTCAAAAAACAGTGAGTCAAAGGATCACCCTACAACAACTACTAGATAAACTACTAAGAGCTTTACTGACTTTTGAAAACCAGGAAAACACTTTCCACTCCACACTGTTTTCTGTAACTGGTTGTACATGGGGCAGACAAAGCTCCATGCAGTACAAAGAATTATGTTCAGAGTTCACTAATTATAACCCTTAGTATGTGTTCTCAGCACGGATATCAAGATTCACCTTTCAAGCTTCACTTTCAAAGTAAATTTGATGGCATCTACATCTCAAACTCATAATAAGATGGTTATGATCAGAGACCCCATCATAATCCTCTACATTTAAATAGACACATGTTTGCCTGAGAGAGGATAGTTTACTAGTGTTCATATCTGATGGAGAAAGGATTAATCTGTATATGTGCAGCCGATATTAGCAGATGTTTCCTTGGAAGTACCTGTAGGAATGGGGTGGGGCAGGGTCTGCTTTTGAGAGACTGACACCCATAATGATCTTTCAGTCTGTTTTGCTTTGGGAATGTGAATTGCTGACTTCTTTGGAACTGGGAACAGAGAGATCACAGATTAAAAAAAAAAAAAAATCAGTCTTCAGAAATCTGTTGCTTGGGAATGATGTAAAGACTCTGAAAATCAGACCAATCATGGGCTTCTGCATGGCAGGAAGACCTAAGAATCAGTACTGCAACTTTGATTATGAAGAACATCATGAATTGCTGACTGTTTTGGGAGCAGAACGATTACTGGTTTGGTCAAGCTGCATTTGCAGAGGTGTTCCACATGGTAACAGTAGTTTGAGTTCTCCAAATTGTAAAGGTATTTGAGTTTGAATTTTACTAAAGGAGGGATTTGTTTGCATCATTAGCACTGCCTGGTTTAATGACTTCTCAGAGTCACATAGCAGACACATAGAAGTGGAGAGAATCAAACCCTGCATCCTTGTCTACAGGTAGCAACTCATTAGCAGCTTAGAGCCTTCATCCGTAACACTAACCAAAAGACATTCGCATACTTCTTCATTTTCTGCTTAATCCCTGAAGATTAAAAGTCACTTGGGTTTACAGTCAGTCAATAACGACAGTCATTAGCGTTTCATTGTTTTTATTGTTAAATTTATGGCCAAGCAACTCTTATTGTTCTATTAATGATTTAAGTGATTTAGAGTTATCTGACACTTAAAGTTGTACAATATTAATGCACTTCTTCCTGTAGTTAAAAATACAGGGTTAGACAGGGTTAGAACAATTTCACTTCCAGTTGCCTACTGTGTGACTTTGAGCAAACTGTAATTAATGGTCATATATATATATATATATATATATATATATATATATATATATATATATACATACATATGTGTGTGTGTGTGTGTGTGTCTGTATAAATAATTGCTTCCAGCACCCCATTAGTCTATTTGTAACTTTTTAATTAGTATAGTGTGTCAATGCTGCTATTTCCTTTGTCAAGGATTTGATCTTTAAAACCTTTCACTCCTTTTTTACTTTAGTCTGGCAGTTGAAGGTTAAAGTCATGAGGATTCTTCCTGTGGTACAGGGTTTGATTCCTTTGGTTTTCATTTGTTTGCTCCAGATAGTGCTTTCATACAACTGGAAATTTGGACTCGATTCTTAAGCTGTCCCCTGAAATACAGGCTTGGAAACTATCTATGAACCAAAATAGTTGTGGTGCAATGGAAGGAAATTGCGGTAAACATGAGCCTCATCATATGGGTCATATTCTTTGCATGTGATCCTTGGTTTCCTTACTTTGTCGGATGTTGTCAGGGTTTTTATTATTTAGCTGTGAATAAACTGGGCAACATGGAGTCCTTCAGTTTAAGGCTAAAATTTAAAAAAAATAATACATTTTTAATTGTGCTTGTTGTTGTTATCAGGCACACAGGTATGAAATGTATTGTGTATGAGCTGCAGCAGTTTGTCTTACTAAAGATGAGAAAGGCTGTTAAAAAGCTGCTTGATGTAGTAAAAGTATGTTCCCCTCAGCCTTTGTTTGTCTGCTGTGTGATGCTGACCAAGTTAGTTAAGCAGACAGTATGCCTCAGCTGCTCCTGATAAGGCTTACTTGTTTCCAGTCAGATGTCCCAGGTGATTAGAAATGCATTACACATAGGTTCATTTGATTTTTGAATACTTCCACCTTTTACATAGATGCTAATTTGTGCTTCAGTATTTGATTATTAATCCCAACATACGTCTTGAAGTTTAATGGTTTGCCAGATGCACTAAATATGACTTTCAAGGGAACAGAAGTTTGTTGCTTTCTCATGCTGTATGTTTTCAATGAGAGAATGTTTTGTTTAGAAAATCTATACCAGTGTTTTTGCTGTAAATTTTCTGTGATAATTGTAAAAGTAAAGAAGAAAACAGTAGGAACAACGACTAGCTTGAACGGTGGTTTATCTTAATTGAGGAGAGACAGCTTGGTTCACTACCCTACATAAGGCGCCATTTTACCATGATCCGGCTGTGGCTCTGGAGGTGTACACTACAACAATATGGTACTGTAAGCTATTCAAGGTGGACAGATCTCTACTTAGCTATATTAAATGAAATAACTATTCTTGTTAACAGGAAAGGCATAGGGACATCAAAAATGGCATATAGGTGTCCTGTAATCATGTAAGCCCCCAACCCCTGCAAAAATAGTATGTTATATACAGAAATATGTCTGATTTTTTTGCATGACTTGTACATTGTTGAACAAAAGCTGCTGCACCCTCTACATTGTCTTTTAATTGTTTTGTTTTATTCACTATAGTTCAGAATGAATGAATGAATTAATAGGCATGGATTGTGTAATATAGTCTAAACATGTTGTATTTCAGTAATATATTTCTGCAATATTTTCTCTACAGCCTCCAGCAAGTGGGACAGGGTTGTCAGTTGTCAGGTCTTATTGTCGGCATCACTTGGAGTGATGTTCAGAACCTTCTTGTTTTCAACATCCATTTGAGGTCATGGTTGCATATTAGTGTGATACAATGTTCTCCACAAGATCAGACTGAAAAGGAGTTCCACATTTAGTTAAATCTGTTACATGGTCTGGCAGTTAGTGTAGAGGGCTAATGCATTCACTTGTTAATGAGCTTATTCCTGTGCCGGGGTGCAGAGTTTGAATCTTTTAGCCTTCAATACTTATCACCTAATCTTGCAGCTCATTTAACCAGACATTTATTTGAGGAAATTGGTAATTTAGGCTAGGTTCCTTAAAGGTCTCCTGGACTGCATGTCTAATAAAGTACAGTTGTGTACACCTACCATAAATGTAGATGTTCGAGTGTCTTCACTGTTGCAGTCATGACTGTAGGGTTCTCCCCTGCCGGCAGGCAGTCCTCGGTCGGCCAGAATCCCAAAGTCTGGGTCCGGCGTCGGCTGTTCAGCCATGCTTCCTGACGTCAGCGCACCAGAAGTACAAAGCTGACAGCCAACGCCATGTTCTCCAGTTTTTCTTGCCCCAGATGTCAGGAGTTCCAAAATGAGTAAGGTCCCATACCCTTTGCAAATACACCTCAGAAGAAGGGTGAAAAAAGGAACCACACAAAAGAAAAAATAAGAGGGGACAGGAGGGAGGGAAACCCAGACTGCAACAGTGAAGACACTCGAACATCTACATTTATGGTAGGTGTACACAACTGTACTATGTTCATCGTGTTTCACTGTTGCAGTCATGACTGTAGGGTAGAATCCCAAAGCAAAATGAAAGGGAGGTGGTCATAAAGTAGAGGGGGGGGGCTATAAGGCCCTGCAAGACTGCAGAAGCAAAGCCTGCCCTAGACTTAGAGTAGAGAGGAAGATTGTAGTGCTTGGAAAATGTATGCACTGAACTCCAAGTTGCAGCTTCCAAAATGTCTTTGGTAGGAACTCCCCTGAGGAAGGCAGCTGAAGTGGCAGCAGCTCTGGTAGAGTGAGTCCTTATACTCCCAGGGATTTGCTTTCCATGGTGTGAATAGCAAAATCTGATTCCATGAGCAATCCATTTAGAAATGGTCTGTTTTGAAATGGCTTTACCTTGGGAACTTGAAGCATAAGAAACAAACAATTGCTCTGATTTCCTGATGTCCTTGGTTCTGTCCAGGTAAAAACGTAGTTGTCTGTGTACATCCAAGGAATGTAAGATCCTTTCCCCTTTATTTTGAGGAGTGGGGAAAAAAGTTGGCAAGTGAATCGTTTGATTTTAAAGCCACTTTGAAAACCACCTTAGGCATGAAAGTAGGATTAGTCCTTAAAGACACCCTGTCTTGATGAAAAATAATATAAGGTTCCACAGCCATAAGAGCTTGCAACTCTGAAACTCTCCTGGCAGAGGTCAGAGCTAACAGGATGGCTGTCTTCCAAGATAAAAACTTGATGTCAGATGTGGCAGCAGGCTCAAAAGGAGGTAAGGTGAGCTTTTCCAAAACATAGTTGAGATCCCAAGCTGGAATGGGAGGAGATCTAGGGGGCCTTAAGTTCTTAGCTCCTCTCAGAAACTGTCTCATGAGCTGGTGGGAAAAGATTGGAGGGTCTGTATTATAATGAGCAGAAATAGCAGAGGCATGTATTCTTTATGGAAGAGAAAGAGAGACCCTTATATAAGAGGTCTGTCAGGTAAAGTAAAATCAGAGGAATGTTAGGAATAAGTGGATCAGAATCCTGAGCCTGCATCCAGGAACAAAATCTTTTCCATTTTCCTGCATAAGATTTTCTAGTGCTAGGACGTCTGGCTTCTAAAATGACATCCAGAACCTGCTTGGGTAGGAGAGAATGAATCAAAGACCTTGGATTAACCAGGCCGCCAGGCTGAGAGTTTTGACATGGGAGTGTAGAACCTGACTCTGGTGTTGGGACAGAAGGTTCGGAGTCTGTGGTAAAACCCAAGGGGGCTCCAGACAAAGGTTTTTCAGTGTTGGGTACCAAAACTGGCTAGGCCAATTTGGGGCCAGCAAGATTATCATCTTGGGCTTGTCCTGTTTGATCTTTAATAATACCCGTGGAAGAAGAGGAAGAGGCGGAAAGGCATATCCCGAGAGGTTTCTCCAACTGAATGATAGTGCATCCACTTTCCAAGCTTGTTCGTGGAAAGTCCTGGTGCAAAAAATCTGTAGTTGATGATTGAGGTGGGATGCAAAGAGGTCTATGTGAGGACATCCCCAGACTGCTGTAATCATCTTGAATATTTCGGTGTCCAGCATCCATTCGTGTGGGTCCAAAAGGTTTCTGCTCAGACTGTCTGCCAGGAAGTTTTGCTTCCCTGGTAGAAACTGAGCTTGAAGGTCCAGATTGCAAGCTAGAGCTGTGTTCCAAAGATCCATGGCTAGTCTGCAAAGGGAATAGGAATGAGATCCCCCTTGCTTGTTTATGTACCACATAACTGTGGTGTTGTCTGTCCGTATCAGTAGTTGTCCTGGTTGTAGAAGATTCCTGAAGGCCAACAGAGCTTTCTGAACGGCTAACATTTCCTTCAAATTGATATGCAGGTGCTTCTGATCCTTTCTCCAAAGGCCCTGCAGACAGTTGCCCTAAAAATGGGCTCCCCATGCATAATCTGAGGCGTCCGTGGTTAGTATCTGAGTGGCAGGAGGAAGACAGAAGGGTTTTCCTTTGTTTAGAGTACATGCCTTGGACCACCAAAGGAATTCCTATTGAAGACAAGGCAGGACGGAGATCAGTATGTCTAAACTGTGGCAATGCTGAGACCATACACTTTTTAGGTACCACTGTATTTTCCTCATATGTAGTCTTGCATATGGTATGAGAAGGATGCAGGAGGCCATGTAACCCAAAGCCTGCAGGGCAGGAATCTCCTTGCAGATAGCTGAGTTAAAGTTGCCAAGGTTTTGAAAGTTGAAGCCAGCTGTAATTGTTTTTCATATGTCAGAAATGCCATCTGGGTTGTTGTGTTTAGAGAAGCGCCCAGAAAAATTATCTGTTGTGAGGGTGTCAAATTTGACTTTTTTATGTTTACAGTGAATCCCAGGAACTTGAGAAGATTCTGAACAAACTCTAGATGCTGGAGTAAGACATCCTTGCTGTCTGCCTGAATAAGACAATCGTCCAGATAAGGGTAAATTTGAATTCCCTTCAGTCTGCAATAAGCTACTACTGGAGCCAGGCATTTGGTGAAGACCCTGGGCGCAGTAGACAATCCAAAGGGCAGCGCAGAGAATTGATAGTGCCTCGATCCGGCCTTGAACCTGAGGTATTTTCTGCGTTCCTGCCCGATGGGAATGTGTAAATATGCCTCCTTTAAATCCAAAGTTACCATCCATGCATTTTTGGTCAGCATTGGAAGTAGCTGCTGTAGAGTAAGCATCTTGAATTTTGGTATCTCTAGAAAAGTGTTCAAGACTGACAGATCCAGAATGGGTCTCCATGAATTTTGCTTCCTGGGGACTAGAAACAGCCTAGAGTAAAAACCTTGTCCCATCTCTGAAAGTGGAACTAGTTCTATGGCCTTCATAGCCAAGAGAGCTTCCACCTGGTTTAAGGCCTCTGACCATTGATGTATTGGAAGATCTGGCCATCCGCTTGGCCTTGGTAGGGTATGAAAATGGAATTTGTAACCTCTTGAAACCACATCCAGAACCCACTTGTCTTGGGTTATACGAGTCCAATTTAGTTGAAAAAGAGAAAGTTTTCCTCCGAGAGGGGCTTCCAGGCAAGAAGTTCCTGCAGCCCAACAGAGGGAGTCATTGAGTCTGTTTTCTATGAGCTTGCGACCTGTCCTCTCCTCCCCTAGGGGTGGAAGCAGTCCACTGTCTTGGTCTATAAGAGGCTTGCATTTGAGGCCTTCCTCGGGAGCGTTTGTATCTACCCCTCTGAGGCCTGTCTGAATTGGGAAAGGACCAATTTTTTGTAGGCCAATTCCTACTAAATCTGGGTGGCTGTACTTGTAAGAAATCTTTAACTGTTTGCATGGATTTTGCCTTGTCCTCCATCTTTTTAATCACCTCTTCACCTTTAGATCCAAACAAAACATTATGCTGAACAGGAGCATCCAATAATTTAGCTTTTACTTGATCTGGCAAATTTTGTTCCTTTAACCAAGCATGCCTTCTAATTACTGTGCCAGAGGCAGCAGCCCTACAAGAAGCCTCCAAGGCATCAAATCCACAGTGTAAACCATGCTTCCCAACTTGTTCGGTAGCATGCATTAAGTCATGTAATTCCTTATCATCTGCACAGGCGGAAATGGAAGTTAGCTTTTGTTTTAAAACAGACAGGAGAAATTGCTGGTATTTCAGCATATGAAACTGACAGTTTAAAGCCCTAATAGATAAAGTAGCAGAAGTGTACACTTTTTTGCCCCATCTTTCTAAATGATTTTAGCAGAAGCGGCCTTAACGCCCTTAGGACCCTGAGAAATGGTTTCAGGGTCAGCAGTAGGATTCTTGTATAAAAACTGGTGGGAATCAGGAACCCTATAATATCTGTCTGGCTTAACAGGAGCTGGAGGAAAAGAGTCCGGAGTTAAGTTAGCCTCCGAAAAGGCATCATCCACAATATCCAAAATAGGAGGAATAGCCAGGGGTCTATGTTGGGGAAGAAGAAGAAAATCCCTTAGTCTTTTCTTAGATTCCGAATACACTTGTCCTTCCCAATGGAAATGTTCCCTCATTTCATGCAAAGTTTCCCCAAAAGAGAAATCCTCAGGGGGAGAAGCTGAGGGAATGGATTCCTCAGCATCAGAATCCTCATAAGGAGGGAAAGAATATTCCTGGTCAGAAGAAGAAACAGAGGAAACAGAAGCCTGATCAGAGGAATCACAGTAAACATCCTGCCTTGGCCTTTTATCTGGAGGGGGATGTGAACCCCTAATCATAGTAAGTAAGTCCTCCGCCATCTTAAGTAATTGTTTCTGAGACTTGGGAGCCGGATCAGAAGAGGCCTGGGCTGCAGTCTTTGATTTGGCTTTGCCTTTATTAGAAGCTGAGTAGGCCTGAAAACCCCTTCAGAAGCCGGTACCTGCACAGCGGCTCCGGACCCATCCGAAGGAGCATTGTCCGAAGGTCCTGCAACAGAAATATTCAAAGGCCTAGTTGGCTCCTCGTGGGAGTCCGTTTCGGCTATCGGTTCCGAAATGGCCGACGACAGGGGCTGCAAAAGCGCCTCACTGACGACGGCCGAACCTGAAGCTGGCTCTGCTTGTACGATATCGTCTGATTTGGACCTCGGATGCCTGTCTTTGTCCTTGCATCTTTTGTGAGCTCCGGTAGCCAGAACCGTATCCGACGACATTTTGTAATTAAAACGCCTACCGAAGTAATGAAATGCAAAATCGTACCTTTGTTTAATAGTACGTTGATTGAATCTAGCACAAAACCGACAACTAGCTACGTCGTGGTCAGGGCCTAAGCAAGGAATACAGTAAGAATGAAAATCCTTATGAGGTATTTGCTTCCCACATGAAATACAATTATTAACTTTTTCTGACATCGGACTGGAGCAAGAAAAAAGTTTCCCCAATGGGGTACTTAGCTTTGAGTAGGAGAAGAAAGTCTTCGGACTGAAGTTTGTTTAGAAAAAATTGTCAGGAGTCAGCCAACCGGCACTTGCGAACTGCTATCACCACACGGCAAGAAAGACTGGAGAACATGGCGTTGGCTGTCAGCTTTGTACTCCTGGCGCGCTGACATCAGGAAGCATGGCTGAACAGCCGACGCCGGACCCAGACTTTGGGATTCTGGCCAACCGAGGACTGCCTGCCGGCAGGGGAGAACCCTACAGTCATGACTGCAACAGTGAAACACGATGAACATCTAACAATGGACCTGTGGTTGTTTTTCACCAGTCATTCCTTATTGCATAGCTGATCTAGCTCAGTAAATGTTATGGCAATATCATCAGCACACTGTTTTTTTAAAGTAACATAAGACATTTATTCTTCAAGGGCAGCAGGCACTGCACATGTAGAATAAACATTTAAATTCAAAGCTGTTTACCAATAGCAAAATCTTCTTTAGTAGTAGTTCACTTTAATGTAAAATTATTCGGAAGACTTTTACTTATGAAGACATGCATATTGACTTAGCTTATGTTTTCAGGTGGTTAGTAGGTGTTATGATCCCATCATAACTACTCTTCTTATGGCTGAGTGATCTTTACACAATTTCATAAAATCCATTCAATGACACCAATAAAACACATGTAATTTATTTTTTATAACAAAAAGGGATGTCCACAGTTAGCAGAGTGGCTATAACTGTTGGTGGGAGTGGGGTGACTATCTGTGGATGAAAGTTGCTTAAGCTCTTATCCTCATTTTTAAATAGTCTTTAATCTGGCTTTGTAGGACTAGTGTATAAGTTTGTGTGAATTAAGTTGGATTACTTTAGTATGGATATCGGTATCTTTAGTATGGCTACTGTGTGTTTGTGTGAAACAAATTAGAAATATTCTACTCTGGTCATTATTATTGTGACACAGATATATGACATGGCTGTAACACTGACACCAGATATTTGTCTGTGTCAGCCCTTCTTGAATGTGTGTGAGTGTGTGTGTGTGTGTGTGTGTGTGTGTGTGTGTGTGTGTGTGTGTGTGTGTGTGTGTGTGTGTGTGTGCATGTGTATGCCTGTGTGTGTGTGTGTGTGTGTGTGTGTGTGTGTGTGTGTGTGTGTGTGTATTTCATATATATATATATATATATATATATATATATATATATATATATATATGTTGTTGTCTTTCGGCTTTTCCCGGTTAGGGGTCGCCACAGCGGAACTCCGGTCCACTAATGATTGGCAGTAGATTTTGATGAATGCCGAGGTGCCAGCTCGACGTTCAACCTTCAGCGAAGGCACGCCCATTTATGCATGTCTTTCGAACGCCCACCAAACCGCGGGGAGGGCATGCAGACTCCACACAGAAGGCACTCCCCACACTCCAGCCGAGAATCGAACGGGAGAACCTCTTGCTGTGAGGCAACAACGCTACCGCTGCACCACCGCGGATTGTCATATATATAGTATATATACTGTATATGCATTTACATATTTATTAACAAACAATAGAAAGTATTTACTATAGTACTCTGGCCTTCACTGTTGACCTCTGAAACCCACCAGGTTAGCTAGTCCCCCCCTTTGCAGGTCTTCATATATGTGCCTCTACTGTTGCCCAGAATGGGGGATTCCTGTCAGGGTGGTCCATCAGCTACTGCTAAACGTCAATCTTTTTTCTACTCTGAGACAGCAGTTGCCTGTTCCTGCTTCTGCAGGACAAATCCTGTTTACCCACGTAGGGGTAATACCTGTGGAAGAAATAGCAGTGTGAAGGTTGGTTCACCATATGGACTGCAGCAGCCACAGACTTCTGCTTTTTCTCTTCAGTATCATTGCTTCATTCATGTAAATGGCAAACTTTATTCAGTATAGTACCTAGACATTTTGTTGCCTTCACTTTTTTTGGAGGTGGAGTGGGGACATTTGTATACACATATATCAATATGATATGCTTTAACAATTTTTTTTCTTAATCATGACAGTTGTGTTGCCATGAGGTAAAGGTTTTTAATGAATGTTGTGTTTTTATCCAACATAAATTAAGGAATGCAGATTGGTGCTTTACTTAACTTTGATCATTTTCATTTTTACCCCTTCCAAGTAGCGCACAGATAGTCTTTTGTAAACTGTTATACGTTTATTCAGGATGCAGTACTGATATGACAGAGTACAGTTCTATTTACTAGTAATACAGTTCATGCATATACAAATGATATAGCACAATGTACTGTAATCAAAAAGTGCTATTATCTCATGCATGTCCCTGCATTCAGCCCCCTTCAGCGCAGCTTGTCTCCAAGAAGCTGAAGTAATTTTGCACCTACTGAAAGGGGTGCACACTTGCAATATGTTGTGATTCATACAGCTCAGCTTTGACGAGCCTCATTTGCATACTAAGTTTCTAAATTGACCCCAGTTTACATTAATAGATTTCAGTGTGTCATTTATACCTGTGCTGAGCCCCATGTGGCAGTCGAGCCAAAGTGCAAACAAATTAGAAGGAATTACAAAAAGAGGGAGTAGTCAGAAGTTCTGCTTACCAGAGGTATATATTTACTAGAAAGCTTTGATGCATATTGAATTCTAACAAACTTAAGAAAGAAATGAGTGAATGTGTAAGGTGTCAATTTTAACAGCTGTCTACACATATACTTTGCTTTTTTGTTGCCTTAATTTTCATCACAAAGGATTACTGAAATGTTGGACAGTATCATTCAGTGATTTTACATTATCTAAGGATTCCCAGAACCACACCACAACTGTAAACATTTATGTTACCAGTCCAGAGTTAAGTACAGGTTGGACTGACTTACAGAGCACAAGTAATTACCACAGTCTAACAAAGCAGTTTTGTAATTTGAACTTCTAAACTGTACTCCAGATGTCATATATGGGAGTCTGGATAATTGTTGGTCAAAGTATTTGCTTTCAGGTTAAAACATGCTGCATTATTATACATTATTATACATGTTGTAAACTTGCATGAAGGAAAAATTAATTAGTGGAAGACTGGTGTAATCTTGCCCAAACATGTGCTTGCAGGTTGCAAAATGTAGCAGGAAAAAGGGAACAAGACACAGAAGAGATAACTACAGTCCAGAGAAGAATTGCAGCATCATGGATGCTCTGATGACATACGGGAAATGTCTCTTTGGCAAAGGTGGGACAAAACAGGCAGAGACAGTTAAGGGATGGAATCCAGTGATGGCCAACATTAATGCTTTAGGGGGAAGAAACTACATATTGGCATACTATTGGAAAAGAGCAAATTATCTAGTGGAATGTACAAGAAGCAAAGCCAGATAAACTGCAATGTCCCATAGCAGCGCTAGTGAGTGGGGAGCTTCCACACTACAACCAAAAACACCTGATTACCTACTTTCTATGATGAGTATGATTCAGATGACAATGCCATAGGAATCATCAGAGGAGGTGTGGGTGCTTTCAGACCATTGCTGCATCCATAGTCATGTAGTGTGGAAGGTTAGTGCACAGGTGATGACAATACTTCTTAATGACGTATACTGCATAGGTTATCTGTGTTCATATAACCTATAATATTTTTCATCACTAGATGCCCCATCAACTTCAGCTATACAAGAAATTGACCCTTGTTTGCATTGCAAGAGTGTGCATCATCTGTTTAATCACAAATAATTTTTATTTTCAAAGTTTCAGTGACCATGTCTCTGATTATTCCATTATGGGGTCAGCACCAGAAACTAGCACTCCGACAGTGTTAGTGCAGTTGGATGATGTTACTAGCAGAATGTCTGTCAGTGTTGAGGTCATAACTCTTACACTGATGCACAGCCTGATGGGAGTGGCACACAATTGCAAAGTATACTGTTAGGATCCCCAACTGCAGAACAATTTAAAAACTCCATAGACAGTGGCAAAATCTCTTAAATGAGGGCATAACATAACAACCAGGAGGAAGGGACACCATGCAGGTCAACAGCAGTCTCTTGTGAACAACCTAAACACCTTGAGGAAGTCACTACTATTTCAGAAATAGAAAAACTCACTGTCATGCCTGTGAAAAGTAGTGTCAGGCAAACTCATATTTCACAATTGGTCCCTGATACACACAAAGTCTTGGCTGCCCAGCAGCAGATATGACGAGACATTGCTCAGGCACAGGCACTTCAACAGAAAGTCGAGTAGAGATGGTTAAAGTATTACAGGGTATATGCAAGGAATTTCAGCAGTACACGGGGATGGTGGAGGCAATGAACGGTGCCATGATGATCGTCATGCTCTGCATGGTGGTACATTCAGCATCCATGTCCACCTCCATATACTCACTAGTAAAGACTTACCCGAGTCATATGGGTAGCACAGTTGGACATAGAGGACAGTCCACATGTGTGAGGCAGACTAGGCCACACCGTACATGATTCTCATGATAGTGCTGCAAACACTACAGGTAATATAACATAAAGGAAGGCAGGCAGGCCTCTTTAGCCTTCGACAACATGCAGACCAACCTCACAGTCAAGGTCTTGGTCACACAGCACTGTCAGATCAGAGTCTACAGGTTCATCTGCAGCCAACAGAACCTGCCATCACTGTAACTCAGCATCAGGCTGACATGCAAACACTTCTTCATGATTACTGGGACCATCATCCTCATTATCCTTAGGGGACATTGTGCATGACATCTTAGATCTATGAATGACATTGAAGACAGTGAGTAATAAGTCATGCAACCTTCAATTGTCAAGCATGAATATCACTGCATGACTATTTAAAATAGCGGAGAAACATTGATGATACTGAGCTAAAGTAAGAGACAGAAAAGAAAGACAAAAGTGGGGTCATTTTAATGTGGTTCTGGAAACCATTATTTAAAGTAGTACTGTGTAGTTAGTGTATGGGGAAGAGGATGAAGGAGTAGGCCTATGTATGTGCTACTACAACACTTACCAACAAGGTGATTGTGGGGTGTCCTACCATGAGAGAAGAGATGGCAGAGAAGCCTGTGTGCCAGATGTAAGAAAATGAACACTGACAGAATGCTAAGCTGACATGACACAATGAGATGCACCCCCATGTATCACACAGGATGCACCCCCATGCATCACACACTACCTGGCAGTTAATTAAATGGTAGCCACTCCTGTTCTGATACCACCCCCCCAAGGTTCAGCTGGAGAACAACATGGGTGCAGTCAATTGCACCAAGCACCTCAAGAAATCATATCATCTTGTAGAAGGTGCTCTTGGTTCTGGCTCAGTCCTGAGGTGACCTGGCAAAAAAATATACTGATTTATATGTGCAAGGGTAAGTTGATGAACTGATGAAGTATCCTCAAGGCAGAATTCCAAGAAATACTAAGTCTATCTTCGGTTTGTCTCTGGAAGATCCCCGTAGCAGGTATAGTGAGGGCTACACATACCTTGGTTTCCACAGGTACAAAAAGACCATGCACCCTCCCCCCCCATCTTGTCCTCATCTGTGGGCTAAGCAAACTCACCAAATCCCTTACTATATCCCTGCCCACTCTAAATCTATCAAGAATGTATTGGTCTGCAAGGTTAAAAAGAATCAGTCCTTGCCTATATCTGTGCCTTCTCAACTGGTGAATTTGCTGTGAATCTGTTGTCTTGGCATGACAGAGACAGCAGCTTATACTGGGAAATAGCCAGGTTAGCAGCTACATCAACTCTGTCTCTGCTGACTGAAAAGAAGATCGAAAAGGTGAGACTTTGCCTTCTGTAAAGCAAATGGGCACAGTGGTGAAGTACTTAAAAAAGTACCTGAATTGCAAACAGGCAGGAAAACAACTAATTTAGACAAGACTGTCACACAAATGTCAAGCAATCCTCATTTACATATCATTACAGTCTCATTTGCAGAAGATGTTTGCAAGGTGGTTAAACCATTTGTGCCTAAGACCAACTGCTCTTTGTGAATTATGCCAAAGCTGCAGTTCGGTACAGTCTTCACAAGTTCCCACTCTGCGTAAGTGCAGTGACTATGAATACCATTCTGTGTCTAATACCAAGTGCTTTGGGGACTATGGCTAAGGACCATGCTTGCTGTATATAAAAGATCCCTTTTCTTTCTCCCTTCCACCTTACTTATGACTGGCTGAAAAAGGATGTTTTTCCTCTGCCTCATGTCTTACATTCATGTCTATCTAATATATTTAAATCTTCTACAACTGGTCTTTAGCAGCTATTTTGATTTTGGTTATGCACAAAGAAAACACAGTGTTACACTGCAAGTTTTAAGGAGTATACTACAAGGGCACGAACCTGCATATCTATCCAGCTTTGCATGTACAAGAGTATGCAGTCCACACTAGTTGGAGTGCCTGCATGCATCCTATCTGACTACTACTTCTTTAATTGTTTTCTTAAGTTTATGTTCTGTAACTTCCTTCATTAATCATAAAATAACTTTGCAATCTTTATAAATGTTCTTATTAATTACAGTAACCTGCTACTAATGTTATTCTCTGGAGCCCAGATTCTTTTTAAAGAGTTACTGCAAATCAGAATAAACTAAAAAAAAATAGTTATGCATTTGGCTTTCTTTCTTGGTTTATATGTCTATACTTTGTTAAGTTAATGCTAGTAACATTGTCTAGTTTTCAAATTACATGATTCCATACTATATACTTGTAAGCTGTATACTGTAGCTAGGAAAATTTTCTTTCATCAATACATCGCAAGCTACTGAATTTTCCAATGAGTATAGTTCTTGATTAATATTGTGTTTATTATTAAAGTTCTCACTTTGCAGAATTTCAAGAAAAGCACAGTATAGTTTGTTTCTTTCGGCTTTTCCCAGTTAGGGGTCGCCACAGTAGAACTCCGGTCCGCTAATGATTGACAGTAGATTTTTACGTACTGGCTTGCCAGGCCTAATGCACAACCTTCAATGAAGGAACGTCCATTCACGCATGTCGCTACACAGAAGACGCTCTAACTGAGAATCGAACGAGCAACGTCTAACTGTGAGGCGACAACGCTAACACAGCACCACCACTGCAATAAGAAAAGCACAGTATACTTTGTTATATTTGCTGGTGAAATAAGAGGCAATAAGCCAATCTGGTCTGTCCGTAAAATTCATTTAGCATTCTGCCTCCATTCCATCCCTACAGTTCTCCTAACCCTTTTTGTACCTGACTCCCTCTTAAAAGTTTATGCGGATAGCATGTCCATCACTAATTCTGGTAGTCTAAGCCATGGGTCCACAACCCTCTCTGTGAAAAAGTACTTTCAGGGATCTGGGGAGACGTTAGTACCTATGATGTCCTGCCTGTGCCTCTTCCTTCCCTTCTGTCTTTCCTATTCAGAATTTCCCTCTTCACAACTCCCTGACAAGATCTTGTGCACCAGTGCCATGTCTCCCACATCCATTCTTGTTTCAAGTGATAAGAGCTTTAGTTCTTCTAGCCTTTGGTCATATTCCTTGCCTTCCCTTCATTTCCACAGATGTTTGGCTAGTTTTCATCTGAACTCTTCATAATAGCCTGATGCTGCTTTCCTTATATGGCCTTCAAACATGCACAGAGTACTCAAAGTGTGGTCAAACCAAGGCTCTGTACAGTGGAAGCATTATGTCTTTGTTTCTAGAATCTACTCCCCTGATGGCACAAAACAGCACTGTGTTTGCTGCCGCTACCCTCTCACTTTGCTCCTGGTCTTTAACACTCTCAGATTATTTTTATGCTCTACTGCCATCAGTTCAGCTCCTCCCATCTGGTATTTCCTTTACTGTGACCCAAGTAAAGCACTTTGCATTTATTTACAGTGAAGCTAAGCTAACAAGTTTTTCACAGTTTATTGGAACTTTCCAAATTTTGTAGACCACACCACCACCATCTTCTACTGCTGAACTTATATTTGTGTCATAGGGAAAGAGAAAGATGTTGATCCTGTTCTCTTACTTCTCAGATAAAGCTGAGAAAAGCACAATGAAGGGTACTGAGCGTGGGACAGACTTCTATGGTACTCCATTAAGCAATTCTCTAATTCCACTCGTCTGTCTTACCACAAGCCTCAGTGTTTGACCATTTTGCCTTACGGCTACCCAGTTATTTACTCTTGGTCCCACCCTCAGTTCCTCCAATTTTCCTATCAGCCTCCTACGTCGGACAGAGTTGAAGGTCTATATGAAGTCCAGGTAGACAATTTCTACTAGTACTACTCTGTCAAGTTCTCCTGTAAAAATAAATAGCAAGTCCTAGTAACAAATGTGCAGCTAAGAAAAAAAAACTGTATAACAAAAAATACATTCAAAACAGACTTTGGCAAACATTTTAAGTAAACGTTTAGCATTTTAATCTTATAAATATAAAAAAGAACTTCAGAACTAAATAATTATTAACAACCACTTCATTAAGTAACTTATATAGATCACATGATGATAAATAAACACCAGGCATATAAAGTATATGAAAATATACAAACAAAGTGCATTAAAATGATACTGGAAGAAGAAAAGCAGTACATCTCACAAAATATGAAAATAAATTTGAATGAATTAGACTCAGCTACACCAGTGACCCTTCATACAGAATTCTCCAAATATTAAATAAAAGGAAAACAGGACCTGGCAAAACAGAATTATGTAATAGCGCCAGCCTTTATAAAACATTCAATATGAATCAAGTCATTTAGTCCTGAGGGATGCTCAGCATCAAGCAGTAATTGTTACTATATCTCCTTCATTTCCAAATTTAGTGTTAAAATCATCTTGCCTTAGACCAAGAATCACCTGATCAGCTATGAAGAAGACAAATGTCCAGAAGCCAGGGCACACCTTGTCCAGAAGCCAGGACATATCTTGCTATGTAAGCTTAATACATTAGATTTGTCAAAAGACTAGCATAATTATGTTTGGAAATATGATGTGACATCCTTCTTGCGGTCTTATATAGAAGCTTTTGCAGTTCAGGAATGCAGCCACATAAGCTACTACTTCTATGGAGTTGCAGGTAAAATGTGTCTTGGCCTGAAATGCCTTTTGCATGTGTGGAAGGTTCAAAAATGGCCTTTTATCAAAACAACGTCAGGTGCAATATCTACTACAACTGTAAGTACTGTTAAGTTTACCACTACCCAGAAAATGCATGAAAAATATTACTTTCAAGTCAAACCTTTAAATTTATCTCTCTCTTATTGACAGCAGTGGATCTATTAAAGCCTACTACCTTGGCAAAATTTTCATAGAAAGCATTTAATATCCAATTAATATTAAAGCAATCAATAGAAAAACCCCAGGATTTAATAAAATCTGTGTAGGCACAATGTAGAGCGTACATGGAATGCTACCATGTCCGTGTACACAGTTCCCCCTCAGCAGCGTGCCATGCATATTCATGATGGCATGACGCTGAGGGAGAGCCAAGGAACAGGTTGTTGAATCAGTGCAGGGAGTGGTGTAGTAATAACTGTGTCCACAGAGGAGTAAGAGACTCCCTGCACTGTCCTAGTGTTTTCTTTTATCTATTTTTTTTTAAAAAGCATATTTGTGAGGCACAGAGCACAACAGTGCTAAGCGGCACTCACAGATAAGACAGCAGACACCTGCCAACCATCTAAAAATAGAAACCGGGTGTCATTAATTATTTACTTAAATGTGATATTTAAGCGTATCTAAGCATGTTTGCATAGCACGACGCAGAGCTCACCACTCCTTATAAATAGTTCAGTGGTATATGTGAAGGTATACCAGATTTCATAATATCGATGTAGCTAAATGGGTAGAGTGATGGCTTCATGTGCAGTAGGTCCAGGGTTTGAATACATGGAAAGGAAATAAGTATTTAATTTTAATATACAAATTTTGCAGACTAATTTAAAATATGGCTCCGCTGCACTCTGCTAAGCTCTGCTGAGACCCGCTAAGACCTGCTAAGTACCGCATAAAGATGATAACGTCTGCCAATGTTTATGCACTGCTCGGCTCTGCTTGGCTGGTTTACATGCTGCTAAGCTCTGCTAACACTTCGGTTCTGTTAGTTTCCGCACATCCTAGCTCACCTGTGCTGGTTTTTGGTGATGCTAAGCAATGCAGTACTTTTTGAATGTTGCCCAATGACATGTAAGGGTGGGAAAACAGTCTACAGTAAGCCCAAAAGGAGGGAATACAGCAGAACCCATTGGAGTTCTTCCTCTGATGGGTGCTATGGATGGTATTGGTGAAGGTGCATGCTTTCTGGCGCAGTGTTGGGGCATTCTGGAGTCCAGGGTCATGGTTGGACTCCTAGTTAAAAACCATGATGACTGGCTGCTGGACAGAGGTTTCCAGGGCTTGGAGTGTAAGGTGAAGGCCTGGGGCCAGCTGGTGAGAGAACTCACCAGTGTTACTGGTATCCTCTGCACAGGTGAGCAGTGTTGTCACCACAATGACAACCTGAAATGACGAAAGGGGGAACTCTTGGAAACCTGGGTCCAGGTAGCTTGAGGAGGGAATACCCCACAAGTATGTATGTAATTTTACCTCTGTTTCACCAAATATCTAATCTGAAAGTCTGAAAAACTGGTATGGATATTGGTGTGCTTCTCACCCAACAGCTGCAGCAGAGAGGGCTCGCAATGTCAAGTTGCATGCCGGGCGCCTAGCCAGGTTGCGACATGAGTGTGGTGAGTACAGATGTATTATGCTAACTGTAGTGAAATAAGCAAGAAAGGGTAAAACATTAACTGCATAAAAGTATATACAATAAAGTCTGTAGTGCAATGAATGTGGAATTAGAGCTGTATTGCAATAAGTGAATCAATGCCAACTGTAGTGCAATAAAAACATGAAACAATACCAGTACTTGCATTAATTTATATACAATAAAGTCTGTAGTGCAATAAATGAGAAATTAGAGCTCTGTTGTAAGAAATAAATAATGCCAACTGTTGTGCAACAAACATGAAACAATACCAATAACACCAAGGAAAATTGTGTACATCAGTTTTTTCTTGCTGTAACCATTGCAATAAAGCAGTGCATTCAGGCTGTAAGGTAAGGTGCTGCAGTCAAGTATAACACTAATAGCTGTAGATGCCTATCTAATGGCTGCCAACTGTATTGTTTAACTCATATAGTACTATTCAAGGCTGTCTCTAGACCAGTATTGTTCACATAGTGCTCTGTCATCCACAAACATCAGGTAATTAAGGAAAATAGGTGAGGCAGCCCACTCCATGAACTGATATTGTTTGTTGGCTTCACAGATATTTCAACCCACTAACAATAAACTGTGTACACCAGCATTGTTTATGCTGATATATAGTGTATCTACTATCTGCATTATGCTTGTCTTTCATGCATGTGTGTTCTACTGCCACTGCAGTCTAGTATAACACTGTATTAGTACTGCCAGGTCATATTTTGGTTCCAGGTAAGCTCTAGGCAAATATCAGTCAGTTGGTAATCAGCAGTGACTCAGCAGCTCAGTTTGTTAAATGCTCTGTATATAGTACATTTTGCCAAACACAGACCAGGGTTCGAATCCAGTGCTGTGCAGCACTAAATATTATAGTAGCAGTCACGTAGTGTTCACAAATTCTCACTCCACAGGAACTACAGGTAAATGGGTGAGGTAGCACATATTATGAGTAGATAATTGTGGGTTTAGATTTCCCATACTGTTAAAATCATTAGCAAGAATGTGAAAAATCAACACTGTGCAGTCAGAGATAATATGTGTAATCCTGGTATGGCTGTATCCCTGGAGTGTCTGTTAAAAGTTGCTGCAGTCAATTAATACATTCCATACAAATGTCCCCTGCAGTTACTGCTAGTGAGTTCTATTCCCATGCCTGCTAACTAAGGCATTACTGTTGGTTAGTGTCTGTACTGTACATGTCTTTCAAGTGTCACAATGTCACTTTATGTAATTAATAGTGTCTAATCTGCCTGGTACAGGAATACCATGGCAATGTGTACCTAGAACAAAGTATCACCATTTCAGCCCACAGAACAACATGGTAGTTATATAGGTCCACCTGAAGTGCAGGTGTTCTGTGTAGGTGTGTACCCACAGTTGTTACCATTTGGCCCATAGTGACCCACACAAACAGCTTGAGAGGTATGTACATGCTACATCAGCTACAGGAGACTTGTACTCACTGTACACATAAAGAAAATACAGACCCATAGAGTATGTAGTAGTGCTGTTGTCAAGGAAGTCAGCTGCACTGTTACTAATGGACTGATTTTCTCTCTCTCCCCACCCCTTATCTTCATTTATTTATTACTGTTATTCAATGGTTATAGTTTACTTTTAACACATGTTGCTACATTAACAGTTTTTTTAGGCATGTGTTTTATTATTGTCGTGTACTATAATGGAGGCATATTAACATATCTTGTTAAATTACCTATTTTGTTGGCCTTATGATTTAACTGTTACGGGCATGCTGCTATACTAATTGTTCTGTTATTTTTTTGTTGTGTTTCACATAATATGGATTGATATGCAATTGCGTTATTTCCAATGTTCTGCCATGCTGTTAATACTAACAATGTTTTGTTAATTACTAACCTATACTTATTGCTATACCTCCATTACCACAGCATGTCAGGGTAGGCCGGCTCTGGTGATCCACCTACCTTGCCTCAATTGGTTGTGGCACTGTGTCCTAGCACATCTGGGACCCAGGCCGGTGGTGCTCCCTCCACTCCCCCTGTATCACCTGCAGCATTGGGTGGAACCACCTCAAGGTAGGGGGCCTGGCCTCCCCCTCAGAGTGGTGGCAGAGGGGCTGCAGTCACCCAAGATCAACTGCAAGTCTTGGTGTGCAGGCTTGCTCACTGGAACTATGAATGCTGCCTGCACCAAATTGACAGCACTCTGGCTGACCTGGTGGGGCAGGCTCACCCCGGAACCCAGCCTCCAGCACAGCCACCCACGGGGCAGTGAAGGAGCAGTGTCGACTGTCCCATGTGTGGGGATGCGAGTCACCTGCTGCCTGGAGCACGTGCGACTTGGATTCCACAACATCCTTCCCATCTAAGATGTTTATCCCTCTCATGTGTCACACACCACCCCTATCTATTGCCTTGTCTGTCTGCAAATGCATCATCTCCCACCCAGCTTACCTCCCCACATGTACCTATGTCCATTCCCTTACATTCCGCTCTCACCTAAAAAAAAATAATGGGCATCTGTCCCAAAACAAAAATATCGCCCCATACATAGCTCTCCATGTCACACACGTGTCCACTGGACACCACTAATCTGGTCTAATTGGCCTGTCAACACAGTTATGTTGCCCTCACTCCTCTTGGGTTTGAGGGTCCAAATTAATTTACAAAATCTGTCAAAATACACAGCTGTTGCTGTACAAGATATGGATCGCTATGGTTCTTTCCTACACCCTTCCTGCACATCCCTAACTGCCTTTCACTATGTTTTCCCCCCTGCTTGCCCCCATTTCACCACTTTCTTATCACCCCCTTTTTTTCTCTCTTCTTTTTTTTTAGCACAGATTCGTGCGGAGCTAAGTGGAGTGCAATGGTGCTGCGCACTATGCTGCTTCACTTAGCTAAGCTTAAATGAGCTTTAATGATTAAATATGTTTATTCCATTGTTAGACACATGTACAAAGTAAACACTTCTGCCAAGTTTTGAACCCAGGCTCCTCTCACTTACAGCCCCCTGCATTAACCCATCACACTACACAGATCTGACTTAAAACTGGTGTTTCCAGCAAAACATACTGATTATCACTTATAGACATTAGGCATGTAACCGGAATAAAAACTAATGGGAAAAATGGGAGTGTAGTTTGGACTCTGGTGCAATAATACACCAGTAGACAGCCAAAGACATAATAATGAATGTAAGCGAGGCCTGTGATAGCAGGAATATGTGCCCTTTTTATCAGCAATTTGTGGAAAGATAACTGCTAAGGCAGCAATGGCAAAGTACATGTACAACTGTGACCCTGGTGTAGAAATACAGCCATATAAAGCAATGCACATACTGATGGATGTATAAATGTTTGTACAGCTGTACATGTACACATACATCTTGCAAATACACATGCTTTTTTAGTGACTCAGTAGTGCCGTCTGTTAAATACCTTGCATGCAGTACATTTTCCCACGCACAGTCCTGGGTTCAAATCCAGTTTTGTGTTGCAGTTCAATTACATTATTGTAAAGACAGCAAGTAATGACTAAGTCATATAATCCTAATCCACACAGGATACTGCTAGTTAATGAACTGCTACCCAGTTTTGCAAGTCAGAGGCCTGCAGGTAGGGACAGATTGCACATATCCATATAGCCTAACTACATGTTGCCTACTACTCTGTTATTTGCACAGTTGTGTAACAGATGTACCTTAATCATATGCCTCAATTGGACTATATAGGGTGCCCTTACCTTGGCTCTGCTGTAACGACAGGGATGATACAGCTTGCTGTCCTCAAAGTGTCCACACTCTCCCCTATGTGCATAGCATACACAGCTGTATATAAAGGTAGCTGCTACAGACCTACCATACCTCCCAACACCCTAGAACAAGGGATCCGGACACAGCCATATGTAATGGGGTGGGCTAAGGCCCACAGGTAGGGACATGTGTAATGGTTTACCCCTACAAAGATAGTAGGTTGATAGAATAACAGTTATTGCATTAGCATGCATACTCTGATGGGTATGAAGTCTGACACTCAAGTGTATCTCTTTCCTTACTGACCTCACCCCACAATGTTTGCCAGTGAACTGCCAGATGACCACATTGTCATGGGACACTGACCACACATATGAGGTGAAACTGTGAACATACTCCATAAATCTCTAAAGTTGACAGTTATGGTACCTGCCCTCTGTGATGCTGTACTCTCAACACCTCAGCAATGTCCATCTTAACAACTAAGAAAGGGGCCCAGGTCTACATGAAGGCCTTATATATTACACAGTGGTATCATGTCATTGGCCAATTATAGTGCAATTCAGTTGCTTTGACAGAAATTAGCAATTCTAATCCACAGATTGGTACAGAGACAACTACCTGCTAATGAGCAGTACCTTAAAAAGGCAAGCAGCTGCTTATGGGGAACAGGTCTGTATGACACTTAGCTCACACAGAGAGTGTATTTCCAAAAGATTACCAGAAGCAGAATTCAAAAAAGGAGCATTGCACTCCACTAGGTATGTAATAGATTTCTCCATATAACAGGATGCATATAGAAGGATGGAGGTATGGGGAATACAGATTACAACAGTAAGCCTGTCTTAGATGTATGGTAATGACATGTCAGTGATACTCTGCTGTCCTACACCTATAGGCATGCCTCTCAACTGTCCATGATTTTCAATCACATCCCAGCTCTGTCCTTGTCAATCCCTCCTACAATGGTTGTCTGTTGCAGGAAAGCTACTGGATTACACATAGTACATTGTGAGTAAGGGTGTACACTCCTGTAACATCAATCAATGTACTGTAATTCACCTCCCTCATTCAGTCATTGTCTCACATACATAGTTCTAACATTTTAAAAGTGTCCCTGAATATCCCTGATATACTCTTTTTTCATTGGCATATGTCCTTGTTTGGTTGAGGGCTATGCCTAACATACCTGTCAACCTCTTACAGCATGAAAGCAGGTCAAAGCCATAATTAATGGGGGGACCAATGTGCAAACTCGGCAGCAGTGTTTAAATATTTGTCAGAGATCCACAAGTCTGTGTGAAAATGACCAAAACTATGAGACAAACATCCTGACATTCTGCATACATCTCTATAGTTGAGAGGTATGATGTCTACAGGGAACATATACTAGAGCAGGTTTGCATTGTTTTCTGTCACTGCAGCACACTGGTGATGCTGGACTGCCCCATATAGTTGTTGTAATAGCACGCTGTTAATTGTCTGGCAGTAGCGATATGACATGTGAGTGGGAGTTTTCCTGTAAGGAACACACCACAGTAGACTGCAATGTTAGGTGTTGGAACATACAGCAAAATCTGTCATGGCACACAGAGGCATACCCCAGTATTGCTACTATCTTGGTGGTATCCACACACATAAAGTGTTGCCAGACTCTGGGGTATGACGTGTGAGGGAGCAGTGGATAGTGGAGGCCATTATGGGTGTGCTGGATCTGTATATAGTGGACGTCCATGTATCTGGTCCTGTAATGTGTTCCCCTTTTGTTGTCTTTCAGGAACCATCTACCACAGAAGACATGCCCCCTTCTCAGATGCAGAGAATGACATAATACTGGATGGACTGAGACAGCACCATCAGATCTTGTTGTCCGGGGGAGGCATAATCAGAATCAGCAAGCAGCATTAAGGGCAGACCTTGTGAGGGATGTCAATCAGATTGGCCAACAGGAGAGGACCTATTAGCAGGTCCTACACTGGGCCATAGACAAGCTGAATGCTGCACAATGAAGGGCAGCTGCTGTTTCCTGGGATCTTGCCACCATCAATGGAGGGTCTGCGACAGAACAACCACTCTCAGACACAGAAGAATTTCTGGTGAACCTAGGAACACATGACAACCCCCAAGCATCCATCACACCATGCATTATGGAGGGGGGTGCCACAGTGTCCACAGCAGAGGAGTGTCCAGGTAAGCATACTGTGTTCAGCAATGTAATACTGAATCAGTCATTGTGATAGGCTGTACACAGCTGTACATGGGTGTTAGGTCTATCTGCATTGGAAGGGGGGAGCTAGGGTTTATGCTCAGTTGTGCACACAAATTCAGAATGTCAGCAATACAGCCAGTATCACAGTAGCTACTGTACATGACGATATATGTACAATTACCTTGTAGTGCTGCAACCTTTGGTGGTGCTGACAATACTTCTCCCACACCTTTTCATAGGTCCATCAGGTGTGGCCCAAATCTGTGGTCCTGTACCTGGTAAGTGTGCTACTGTTTTTTAGGGATCATATATACTCTATGAAAGTTAAGGGTTGCCATATTGCCCTATGTACAAATGTTGTGTTTAGCCAGAGTAGAATACTTGTATGTTCCATTCTGGAACAGTTAACTACAATTCATAGGCTGGTTAGTCACAGGTGTGTATTTGAACGACCATCGACACGTCTGCATTTATAGTTATGAGCAACTACACAGCCTGGTACACATGAGAGAATTACTCTAAGATGCTTGTTCAAACCCAAAAGAGAAATGCTACATACTAGTACTGGCATATCATTCTTAAGATAGGTGTGCTGGGTTTTATGTGCATTTCTATCATGTATAGTGTCATATTGCATACCTTAGAGGCAGACTGTACTGGGAACTTTACCTGGTTGTGGCTGAAGTGAATGTTATAAAGGGCTTGACTTGTCTGTGTATGTTGATGTGAGACTGTCTGTTGTGCATGGGAGCAGAGATGAGGAGATGTGAGACTGGTAATACAGATGTGGATCCTCATTTGTATGAGTCTGTGTGGATTACCATACATAAAAGTGCAGGTAGTAATGTACTGCTTTTGTCTTGGTTTTCACAGGTGACTGGGCGGTTGGAGTCTGTCCCCCTCACAACCTGATGTCAGTGTTTCATCGGATTCTGACGATGATGGTGGCCATAGTGAGGCACATGTGGAATAATCAGGGGCTAAATCTGTCACAGAGGTTGACATCCCTGTTTTGCCCAATTTGTCACCTCACACTACCAGTATGCCCAGACATACCGAGAGGCCACAGATATTGGAGAGTCAGAGGGTGGCAACATTGAACAGGACAGTGTGGCAACTATGGCATAAGTGGGTGTAGACTCTTTCCACAGCCAGACAGCTAGCAAGGTCCCACACAGGTGGATTGACAGGGGTGCTCGTAGGAGGACTGCTGTCCATCCACCACCTGTTGCAGGTGTCAAATCACAGGGTCACTCAACACATGTTTCGAGCCATCATGGAGGCACAGGCACAATCTGAATGCAACACCAGATGGATGCTTAGGGTTATGGATGCAGCACAGTCTGACATCTGTGACTGCCTCCACCACATGGGGACACCCTGGATCGGTTCACTGATGCAGTGGACAGAAGGTGGGCTGAGACAGTGTCTGTCTTGGACTACACATTGTCTGTGCTGGAACATCTGGTTGGAGGTGGGCATTGGGACACATGGACGTAGGTCAGCAACACCATCTGCTGAGAGTCCATATGGCCATGCATAGTTATGTTCCCATACTGGCAGTACCTCCAGCACTACAGAGGGAAGTGTGCTGTCCACACCATGACATGGCAGGCCATGGGCACATAGTCCTGGGTGGTCCTGTGGGGGACACAGCCCCAGCATTTTGCAGTCACCATTAGGTATCAGTACCACATCAAACCTTGGGCATGGTAGTGCCAGTGCTAGTCCTGGCAGAGCCAGTTCCCATGTTCATGACTGGACACTGAACTGTCCACTCTACCATGTATGGTCCACAGCTGTCCAACATACACACATGTAGGGATACCACTGGGTTTGACAGTGTACACACACACACACACACACACACACACACACACACACACACACACACACACACACTCAAACATCACTTTCACATGCAGGTCACCTACAGACATACATAGCACCTCTACATGACCCATCTAACGCGCACCCCTTCCTGACTCACACACATGCTGTCAGTTGTTTGGCACAGCCTAGGCCTCTGGCATCCCCACACCACACCCTGTGCATGTGATGATACCTGTGCCACATCCCTGCCATCCGTGCCAGCGATGCAGGGAAATGCTAGTAACCAAATTTGTAAATTCCAGGGTGATGTACAAACCAAGACCCTCTTGTACAACTTAGTAGCTAGTCCAAGAGGTAATAACTGTAGTTAAAACAATAAGATTGATAAAAATAAAAAAAACTTTAATATAACAAACCAAGTATAACTGCCACACTTAGCACTTTCATCCCATAACATAAAGGGTCTTCTTCAGAGTAACAGTGTTTCAACCAATAGAGTATTTGAAAGATAAAAAGGCTGTGAAGTTTCATTGTATTATTCACAAAAAACACCTTCATTTACAAAAAAAAGAGCACCAGAATGACTTAATATGTTCATTATCTGACCACACATATTAAAACTAATAAGATTGTGTTGTTTACACTAATAATAACCTAAAATTGTATTACTATTACTGAACTAAAAAAACAGCAATCTAATACATTAATTATCTCAATTTCAAAAAACAGGAGAGGGAGATAAAATCATTCAAGCCATTGGGGCCGGTGGCATTAGTCTTAATCTGCCACTCGGCCTCCTTACATTCAAGTCATACCTTCCAAGGCCCCTCTCTCCCATCCTGGTGCATCACATAAATAATGAAAAAAACAAAATTCATGTCCCTCATTAACCTGTATATGCCTCCATAAGGCATTCCTAATATCTTTTTTCTTAATTTCCCTCAGGTGCTCGTAGATTCTCTCCTTTAATGACCTTTCGGTCTTCCTAATGTAAAATGAAGAACATTGCTTACAACTTGCCAGGTAGTCGACTTTCTCTGATCTACAATTTCACCGAAATGGGCATTTAATTTTTCCATACCCACTAACATTAATAGATTCCCCCTCATAAATGAAAGGGCAATACAAGCATCTAGCACATTAGGACATCTTGGGATTCCTTTCTACCATTAGACCGAAGACTATATGTTTCAAGATAGTTTTTAATATTCTTATCTCATCTGAATGAAATAATCGGATATGGTCCCAACCTGTTCATGTTCCCTCCAGCCAATTGCAGTATTCTCCAGTTAGTTGTCAGTACCTCCTTGACCAGAGTACCCTGTTGAATGTATGTTAAAATACACGCTTTGTTGTATTTACTCCCCTTGTTAATATCCATAGTTGAAACATCATTATTACATCCCAAAAGGGGTTTATAAACCAATCTATTCCTCTTATCATTTATCTCCTGGAAGATATCCACCAGGAAGGCCAGTGGGTAACTTCTGTTCAATAGCATGTCTTTCAAAATCATCCATTCTGCAAAAAACTTTCATCTTCTGATACCATTCAAGCCAACCGTACTAAGTGCCCTTTAACAAGGGCCTTTTTCTAATGATGTGGGTGCAAACATTGATAATATAACAGGGAATTAGAGTAGGTGGGCTTTCTATACAATGTAGATGTAAAGCAATGATTAACAGAATCAATTCATGATTGAACATCAAGATAGTTAATCAACTCAAAGGACTTAATCAAAGTAAAAGCTAAAAAATCAGTTGTATCATTAATGTATGTAAAAAATTCATCTAACTTAATTTCTGGATCATGCCAAACAATAGTGATGTCTTCCAAAAAGAGCCCATAACAACACCAACTTCCTAAAAAGGGACTGTTGAATACAAAATTATGTTCCCGAAATGCTGTTTGCAAAAATGGGGGCACAGGGTGCTCCCATTGCTTCTCCTTGCACCTGCTTGGATATTGTGCCCTCAAACCAAATACAATTCGTACTTAAGACAATTTCCATTAAGGAGGTGAGATATTTCACTAAATTGTCGGCCAGGCTGGTAAACTTAGTTAGGTACAACATAAACCACTCCAAGCCTGTACTGTGAAGTATCACAGACAAAATATCTTTTATATCAATAGTTACCAAAATCAGTCCATCATCTTCTATATTTTTTGGGACAGACAAAAAGTCCCATGAATCTTTATAGTTTCTCTTTACTAAGGACATCTTTCAGTTTGTTGTCGATAAATTTAGCAATACCATATGTTTTAGAGCCATTTGCATCCACATGGGTTGCACTTGGGGTTGCATAAATCCTTATGAATTTTGGGAATCCCAAAAATTGATGGGATACTTGGAAAGTCATTTTTAATAAAGTTGTATTCTTCTAAAATGACAGCTTCATCCAATAGCAGATCATACAAAATACCATCAACTTTTGCATGTTCAATATTCAGTTGGTTCCTACTACTTTCCTCCTAAAAATCAGAGACTAAAATAGCTCCCATTTTACTGATATAATCTATTACATAGTTGTACAAGAGGGTCTTGGTTTGTACATTGCCCTGGAACTTATGGATTTGGTTACTAGTTTGTTGTGGTTTACAGTTTTGGCAGGGAAATGCTACTATGTGTCTAATCAACAGGGTGTCTATCTCTTGACATGTACTTGTGTAATGCAGTATTGTTTTGCCATGCCCCTTGTTATGGGCCACAACAGGTACTGTATGCTGGCATGTGTCATGACTACACATCACTCTTTGTGTATCTTTGTTGCATGATGTTGGACTGGCAGTAGTGTTACAGAATGACAGTTGTGTCATGGACATGTGTATGTTTCTGTTTCAGGAATCTGAGTGGATACACTATGGGCACATAGCGGCAATACAAAGGCACAGAATGGCATGGCAGCACAGCAGAAGCATGACATCAGCGAGGTACAGCAGTATACGTGCATGGCTACCTAGATGCAAATGTGTCGAACAGTCTATCAGGGACAATGGGGGCAGTTAGCATATTCATGTATTATTCATATTCATGTAGTACATCCTGAAAGGGGTGTTGTACTCAATAATGGGCCTTATGAGGGAAGAATACAGGGATGTTATTACCTCCTTGTCCCTGGATGAGATATCCTTATGAGGTGGGCCAGGTAGAAGGCTTTCCATACAATGGAAGAAACATGGTGGTCAAAAGTCAGGTTGCTATCAACCTGGGTGTCCAAATCCCTTAATACTGATTGTGTGCTTAGGACGTTGTTATTAATGTGATAATTTTTGGGGACGTCACTCTCCCAAAAGGGGATGATGATGCATTTTTTGGTATTCAGCTTGAGGCCATCTTTCCTGCCCCAGTCATTTGTCTGAGTGAGACCCTCTTGGAGGATGTCTATATCACTAGGGGAATTGATGACAGCACCCAGATTGCAGTCATCTGCAAATTTGGTCAGCCATAGCCCACTGGTTTTGGCCTGCACCTCAGAAAAGTATATCCCAAATAACAGAGGACTCAAGACCGAACACTGGGGTACGCCACTTGTTACTCGTCTACTGCTTGATGTGGCTTCCCCTATTTTGACTACATGGGTTCTATCAGTGAGCTAGTTTGCTACCCATCTGGTAACATACAGATTGATGCCTAGTTGAGAGACTATCTATTATAAAAAGTCACAAAGCAGCCAGCTGCAAACGGAAATGGAGTATTTATTATGTGGCTCCACAATACATTAAAGAACACAAACCGGTTTTGGCCCAATGGCCTTTTTCAATGTATACTTCAAACTGCAGTCAACCACTTATTTATATATACAGCCAAAAGCCTTAAATGATCATTAATCAAACAATCATAAATGCTCATTTAGACCAGGTGGAAATAATCCAACCAGTTTTACAATCCATGTTTTTGATATAATCAGGAACATTTCATGTTTCTGGTGTCTTACAGGTTGCAATTATAATTCATTATGCATTATATGTTTTTCATTTAAATAATTTATGTATTTTGAACCACAGATGCTTTGGAGAAATACATTGTTAGTTATATATATTTTCTTCTCAGTACCCATTATATTGTGGCCCCCACTGGACATTGTGAATGACAGTTTTTCACAACAAATGTAAGTTTGTATGGTAAAAGGGAGACTATTTGGGATTATACTTTTTGATCGGAAACAATATCAAGTAGCCTATTTTATCCTTATATTTGTTGTAAGTCATAGGTTTAATTATTCAGTATCATCCCATAGTTTTTTCGTACTCTGTTAGCATGGATTTAATAACCATTTTGTAGGGATTGTCAGCAGATAAAGAAGACATTCAAGTCTTTGGGATTGGGAGTACAAACAAACTGATTAGGGAGAGCCATCTCTAGATACAACATGTGTTTCTACCTTTCACCAGTTAAGCAAACATTTGAAAAATCTTAGACCATGCGTATGGCACTTAAGGCTTTATAAGGCATATTTAAAAAAGGATATTACCCCAAGAGGCCTGAGAATTTGTATCAAACCTTTAGTTGGCCAACCTGATATATTTCTTACATCTTGGCCTGATATTCAACAAAAAGCCTCCATACAGTTTGTCAAAACTTTACATGAGTATTATGAATGCATAATAGATATACACATATCTGAGGTTACTCAGATTTGTGAAAAAGCTAAATCGTTTGAGGGTTCACTGATTTATAAACAATGTTTTGACAAACTAAGTGAGTATTTACTACAGTCTGAACAGGAATTAAAACATAGGAAAATTCGTAAATTTAAAAGAGATTTATTTAAGGGATTATAATTTGGGGAAGCCCTTTGAACAAGTCAAAAGCACAAAGTGCTACGTTTGTCCAAAAAGATTCATTGCCTATGGGCCAAAAGAGGAAAAGAAGTAAGTCAAGTCTCAAAAAAAGTCAGTGATAGATCTGGTGAGGATTCGTCCTCATACACTGACACAAAAATTGACAGACAGCAGATGTCACCAACCCACAAGAAATCTTGTACTACTGAACAGGATCAGCTATCACAATATATCAATTTAGTCCCTTTATCCATAAGACAAGGAGGAGGGGGGAAGGAAACATAAATCTAAACACAGGCATAGATGGCTCTCTGGAAGCAATGTTGAATTTTCTGAAACCAGGATAACTTCAACAAACAATGTTATCAATATTTCACCGGCTATTTTGTCTGAATATGATTATGTGATACTCAATAAAGGTTTGAATTTCATCCCTGGGTTTTTTGTGTCAGAAGATACTTTTCTTGCGGACTTATATGCTTTCCGCAGACTGCTTAATCTTAAATTGCACATTCAGGATACTGAATTGGATAATGGGCACATGGATAATAGCGGTTTTAAGTTTCATGAATCCACTTTTGTTCCACCTATGAACAAAAATGTGGAGTTGTTTCAAAAATGTATATTGAAAGAATTGCACTTTGGCTTTAACCATCATAAAAATGTTTCTCCTTCCAATTTGACATCACTGGAAATGGATGCTTTAGAGAATTTAAGGAACAACAAGAATATTGTCATTATCCAAGCAGATAAAGGTGGTGCTACAGTAGTAATGGATAGGTCCATGTATGTTGAAGAGGTTGATAGACAGCTACAAGATGCTAGATTCTGCAGATGCATGCCCTATAATCCCACCACTAGGTTTAAAAATGAAATAGATTCATTTTTGGAGTCTGCGGTCAGTGAAGGCATAATAGACAAATATACATTGTTTCATTTAAAAATTAAAGATCCCTCATCACAATATTTTTATCTTCTTCCGAAAATTCACAAAGACATTAATAAACCACCAGGGAGACCCATTGTTTCTGGAAAGGGTTCCCTTACTGAACCTCTATCTGCATATCTCACCATGTATTTAAAACCTTTATTACAATCACATAGACCTACCACGACAGCAAACCAAACACATAAACACACAAAAACATACTCGGAGGCTCTAAATAAAAATCTGCCTAAGCAGCAGAGACCTCGAAAGCAGACACCCAAGCAACCGCTACCCCAAAACAAAACACGTGCAACACATAGCTCACAAAGCCAGTGTGCCGAACAGTCACAGCCCTTAACGCTAAACAACACACCTGATACACTTGTAATAGATGACTATCGTCAGGCACACTGACGTCCCGCTCACCAGGCTGAACAAGGAGAAGGTCACGGTGAGCTGCCTGTCAGGCGCTAGGATCCGCCACATAACACAAGCACTCAGGTCACTCCAAGGCAAGTACAAATATGACTCAGTCATTGTCCATGCTGGAGTGAATGACCTGAGACGTACCTCCCTGGACTACATGAAAAGAGACATAGAGGAGCTCTCTGAGCATGTAGCCCAGGCCGGTATGACCCTGACCTTGAGTAGCATCTTACCCTCACCAAGAATGATGCCACAATATGAAGACAAGATGATCAATTTCAACAATTGGCTTAAGTATTGGTGTCATTCAAAGGGGATCCAATGCCTGTCTGCCTGGGATGACATGCTCGACAAGCCACGATGCTTCGCTAGGGACGGCTTGCACCTGTCACCCCTGGGCTTTCGGATATTGGCAAAGGCTCTTGCCACCTCCATAGTGCCTTTTTTAGGCAAGGCTCAAAAGACAAACCCACCTCCATAGGTATCACAAGGGATAAGAAACTAAGAGTAATGCTACTCAATGCCAGAAGTCTAAACCTCAAGATGCACGCACTCGAAACTCTCATTAGCATGGAGAACATCAATATCTGTGCAGTAACAGAAACCTGGTTCAAGACACCTGAGAGCACCCCAGCACTACCAGGTTATACCTCATACCATGTTTTTCGGCCCCAAAATTTGGACCGAACCACAAAAGGAGGGGGAGTATCAATATTCGTCAAAGATACCCACACCTCCAGGTTGGTGGCACAGCACAAAGCATCAGAGACTATCCATGTGCAACTAACAGTGGGTAAAACTGCCTTCCAGTTTATAGCCTACTACAGACCACCCTCCCAAACCCAGGAACCCCACTCGGCCTTCCTGAGAACACTGGAAAATATGAAGGTCTCTCCAAACACCATTATATTGGGCGACTTCAACTACCCTAACATAGACTGGGAGCATTACTCTAGCTCCAACACCCTAGCCCAAAGGTTCCTAGAATTTATAAACCCAAATGCTATGGAACAACTTGTTGCCACTCCCACAAGAGGGGAAAACATACTGGACCTCATCATCACCACTATGGGGACTCTATGCTCCAGACCAGAAGTGTATCCCTCACTGGTAAGATCAGACCATAAACTAATCTCACTAGATATTCACATCCCGACCCCAGGCCCTGCCCAGAAAACCAGTGAAAAACTTCTCTAAAGCAAATTTCACACTCATCAAAACCGTGGTGGAATCCTTCAAAGCCCCCGGGCCTGTGGAAAATACGGCCCAGACCGCAGAATCCTTTATAAACGCATTCTATGAACACCTTCAGGAATGCATGGATCATGCAATCCCAAATAAAACCAAGACCCAATCCTCCAAAGTTAGGCGTCCTGTCTGGTGGACCCCAGCCATAAACAAACTATACAATAGAAGGAGGAAGCTACTACATGACAGAGCAAAATCCCAAAAGGGGAAGGCATCTCTGATCAGTATTAGCAAAAAACTACGGGCACTCATAAAATCGTCTAAGGCCAGCTTCGAGAGAAAAAATTGCTCAGGACACTAAGGATAATCACAAGGCTTTCTTTAGTTATGTTAGGAACCTGGGTGGAAATTCCCAGATATGCTCAGAATTAGTCCAAAATGACAAAAAATACACCGAACACACAGACATTGCCAACATCCTAGCTGACAGGTTCAGCGCAAACTTCTCCCTCCCTTCCCCACCAAAAGGGCAAATATCTATCCCAGCAGAGTGCTGCCCCCCTGACATCTCAGATGCTCAAGTAAGAGCTGCCCTCTCCCAAGCAAAAAGCACAACATCAATGGGACCAGACGGTGTCCCAGGCTGCGTCCTACATGAACTCCAAGAAGAACTAAACCCAAACATAAAACTACTGTTCAATCTCAGCCTTACTACGGGATATGTACCCAAAGAGTGGCGTACAGCAACAGTGGTCCCTCTCCACAAAGGTGGTGTCTCAACGGATCCTGGAAACTATCGCCCCATAAGCTTGACTAGCTTGGTCTGCAAAGCTATGGAAAGGATCATCATGGACCTCATAAATAAAGATATTGGGGACCTACAGACACTGGATCCTACCCAGTTCAGCTTTGTTAAGGGCAGATCCTGCCTCTTAAACCTGGTCGATTTCTTTGAAACAGTCATCAAGGCCATTGTGAGGGAAGGTGGTCCACACAGCCTACCTGGACCTTGCAAAAGCCTTCGATACAATACCCCACTCGGGCATTATAGATAAGCTCACCAGCTTAAATATAAACCCCTATGTCACTAGATGGGTTGCAAACTGGCTCAAGGACAGAACCCACATGGTTAGAATTGCTGGAGCCATGTCAGACTCCAAACCAGTTACAACTGGTGTCCCACAAAGCTCAGTCCTGGGACCTTTTTTGTTCGGTATATATTTCTCGGAGGTACAGGCTAACACGGAAGGACTGTGGCTGACCAAGTTCGCAGATGACTGCAAACTGGGCGCCATAATCGACTCTCCAGCCGACACAAGCATCCTACAAAAGAGCCTCATAGAAACAGACAACTGGTGCCAGAGCCAAGGCCTCAAGCTAAACGCCAAAAAGTGTAGAGTCATCCCCTTTGGCAAAAACAAAGTGCCCACAAATTACCACATAGGTGGTAATCCATTAAGTTCGGAAGAAGTAATTAGGGACCTGGGGACCCAAGTTGATAGCAATCTCTCATTTGACAACCACGTGGCCAAAGTGGTTAGAAAAACATTTTATATAGCCCACCTAATCATGAAAGGATTCACATCTAGATCAGGGGAGGTCATCGTGCCTCTTTACTCATCCCTCATCAGGCCCATAATTGAGTACAATGCCCCTTTTGGGATGTACCTTACCAGACACCTGCAGCAACTGGAAAGACCCCAAAAGTACCTCACCAAGAGGATCAAAGGTCTCAAACAGATGCCATATACTGCCCGGTTAAAGAAACTCCAGCTCTACTCAGTGGCATACCGCCTGCTCAGAGGCGATCTGTGCCTGACGTATAAAGCCATGTCCAACTTGGAATTAATGGACATGCTGCACCTCAGAAAATCCAAATCCCATCGAGCTACGTGCTCGAGAGACTTGAACCTCAGCACTGAAATAAATAGGACATGCTGGAGGGACAGATTCATAACCCAGAGGCTCCCTTCACTCTGGAATAAAATCCCAGTCCAGGTTAGGCAGAGTCCCTCATTGACTCTCTTCAAGAGGAATCTTGATGAGTGGATGGGAGATAGTAGGTTTACCCCGGGTATCACTTCTGTGTCACTGTTAGAGAAAGGCACAGTATACTAACCTCGAAAAAGGGCATAGCAAAATTCATTTAAAATGGGTGGCGAAAGCCAAACACACTCTGGCTAGGCTTACAAATGCCCTAGGGCAGATAGCCTAGTATGAACCTATGAACCTACGAACAAGGGGTTAGGGCAAGGATACAGGATACAACAGAATTTCTAAATATTGTTTCCGATACCCAATTGGAGCCAGGCTGGTTGATGTGCACCTTGGACGTCACTTTTCTTTACACCAGTATTGCACATTGGGCAGGATTATGTTCCTTGGAATATTAGTTGAACAAAATTTCTTTATACAGTCCAGGTTTTAACACTTTCCTTTTGTGTTTGGCAGAGCATGTCCTCTCTAAAAATGTATTCTACTTTAATAACAAATGTTATCTACAGCTGAAGGGTACAGCTATGGGTGCATCTTTTGCACCCATATATGCTGATCTGTTCATGGGTTATCTTGAGCAGATTATCATCTATGATAGTAATCATAATATATTTCTTGATGAAATAGATATTTGGTGACGTTTTTTGAATGACTGCTGGATGGTGTGGAAATCAGATGTAATATATCTAGGAAAATTTGTCCAGTATTTGAATGAGAATAACTGGGGTATAAAATTTACGGTTAATTATGACTTGATGTATATTTCCTTTTTGGATGTAATTTTATATAGACAACCGGGTGGTACTTTGCCCACTTCACTATTCAGAAAACCCCATCATTCAAATACATTATTACATGCCTCCAGCTATCATCCTAAACATGTTATCAATAACATCCCTAAGTCACAATTCATGAGAATACACAGGATTTGCTCCAACACTGAGGATTATAAGCATTTTGACCAAGACCTAATTAATCGGTTCAGAGAACATGGGTATCCTATGGCCAAGGTGTTTAAGATCAGTAGGGAGGTTCAACAACTCTCCAGAAATTATTTACTTATATACAAAAAACTTCAGTATCAGAGGGATCACAAAATAAGGTTCACTACCACTTATGGCAGAAATACACGGGAGTTTTTGGACCTAGTGCAACAGCATTGAGACATTCTGCTGGCTGATGAGAGATTATGTTATCTGCTAGGTGATAAATGTTCATTTTCATTTCATAAAGGCCAGACTTTGGGGGAGTCATTTTAGCCATTATAAACGATATACACCACTAGAGCATTCAGTACAGGTTACATTAGATGGGACCAAAGTGGTGGGCTGTTACCCTTGTAGGCATTGCTCTTTTTGAAAACACATTTTTCAGATGAAAGAATTTACCAGTAAAAACACCTCAAAAGTTTTTTCTATTAATGTTTTTTCTAACTATAGCAGTGATTTGCCCATTTACCTTGCAATTTGTTCCTGCTCGGGTTTTACATTGGCCAAACTTCCAGACCCATTAAATTTCACATTTCAGAAAATCTTAGCAATATTAGAAATAAACATTTAACCAATGCTTTGTACAAACATACTATGGTACTTAACACAGCTAGACTTAAATTTATCATTACTGATAGAATTACGGGCAATAGATTCTTTAAAACAGGTTGGCACAAGATTTTAAACAAAAGAGTGAAATCATGGATTGTGAAACTGGGTGGATTATTTCCACCTGGTCTAAATGAGCAATTATAATTGTTTGATTAATGATCAATTAAGGCTTTTAACTGTATATATAAATAAGTGGTTGACTGCAGTTTGAAGTATACATTGAAAAAAGCCATTGGGCTGAAACCTGTCTCAAAGAAGTCCACCAAATTTAGCAGACATGACCTCCCCTTGAAGCCAAACTGTGTGGGATCGAGTGTTTGGAGGTTGCCAATGTCCTTGTTAATAAGTTCCATGATAATCCGTTCCATGGCCTTGCAGATCATACTAGTTAGGCTGATGGGTCTGTAATTTCCTGGATCAGTGAATGCTCTGCCTTTGTGTAAAGGGATGACAGTGGCTGTCCTCAACTCAACTGTGATGAAGCCGGTACTCAGGCTTTGGTTGAATAGGGTGCCTAATGGTGCTGCAAGTTCCTGCTGAGTTCACTTAGGATGCAGCCTGGTATGTTATCGGGTCCCATGGAGGCTGTATTTTTTTGCCTTTCGGAGAGCAGTGATGACATGTTCCCTAGATATAAGGGGAAGGGGGCAGGTACTGTGGATGTCTGGATTTACTGTTTGCTATATCTACGGCATTTGTATATGTGGTATCCTTGACTACCAGTTCTGAACAGATCTGGGTGCTTCCTTTGAGGTTGCGGACATATGTGAAGAAGGCCTTATGATTGTCTCTAGTAGATGTGGCCAAGGTGGACTTGAAGTTGGCTTTGGAGGATTTCACTAGTGCTCTTATTTTCTTGTTCAGACTAAGGAGACATTGCTTCCAGTTGGGTACCTGCTCCGTCTTGGTCAGCAATTCTTTTCCATTTGTTATAGAGTATATTTATTGCAGATGTCCACCAGACAGGTTTACTCTTCCTTGCGAAGGGTGATTTAGTCCTGTCGGGTATTCCTGATTCCATGCATCTATATATAGTGCTTTGGTGTTGTTTTGGATATTGGTGCCAGTTCCTACAGAGGGGGAGGGGGCTGTGAAGCTGTTTATACCATCCATCAGAAGGCTGTAATCAGCTTTGGAGAAGTTTTTATGTCTGATGCTAGCTAAAGGCAGGTTGGGGGAGATGGTGACTTCTAAAGTGACTGCTTTATGGTTGAATCTTACCAGGGAGGATGATACTTTAGGGATGCTACAGTGGTTACTCATGTTGGTTAATACCAAGTACAAAATATTATCACCTTTTGTGGGGGTATCGACTAGCTGTTCCAAGGCATTTGTGCTATTCAGTAACCCCAGGTCATTTGCATAGCAATACGTGCACACAACCTGAAAACTACATGGTTCCAGGACCTGCCTTTATTAGCAACAGCACCATTCCACCACTGTAGATACTCCACGCAGGGTCCTATAATACATTACTGTCACATACTAATAAATTTTCTTTTTACACTTTTTAATTTTTTTTTTCACAACAGCATGTTTGCTCACTACGGCGTACTGTGCAAACATACCAAGATTATTAAAAAAAATAAACTTATTTTTATTTCCCATACAGTTTTGAACACACAGTGGATTTTTTTGCACATATCTGTGTCTGCTATGCTATTTCTGCCCATCTAACTGCACTTTTACATTCCCTGTTGTCTGTTTTACATCCTGTACAAGGAAGTTTTCCATGTACACTACAGACACTAACACGGGGTCTGCAGGACTGCCTATCTGCTTGCTGGATTGCTCTGCCTCCCTCATTTGCATGCAGTTCACCTGCATATGAGGTGATTTGCATACCACAGATAATTCCATGTTGGTGCACTCATGCATGCCACTCAGCTGTGTTTACTGGATCACACACCTGTTTACTTTCATGTAAGCAGTGTGCCACGATGCCTACATGGAAAAAAGTCCATGCAGGCTTTATTAAATTCCCCCAAAGTCAATTTAAATTATATGGGTATGGATGTTTTTATTAAAGACATTTCATTTTATGATTGTAGGAGATGCATTGTACAGAACAGATTTGATGACCATTTCCTTGTCTTAGCTTCATAATCCTTATCTAGTACCTGTCCTTTCTAACATCTTTTAAACATGAACAATTTAGCCAAAAAGTTCAACTCATCATCAGACAACTTACTATCAGTGGTGGGCCTGGAAGCCCTGATAAGCTGACTATACACAATTTTTAACTTCATTTTCTCAGGATCGATACTTCCAAAATGCAGATAATTATTACAAAGATAGGCTTATGAAACCGTTCAGAAAAACATTTCCTGCAGCTCTGTGGCATACCTTTGTGACAATATGCAGACACACTTGTTCACACAACTAAAATTTGCCTTTTTTTCTCCAAAGGCTATCAGTAGTTACCAGATGATGTTTTCATTTATTTCCCATTATTTACGCATATTATATGCATGTATACATTATTTTGTAGTTACCTGAATCTAGTTTTACAGTCACCTGAAGGAACAGTTAGAGCTCTATCATTTCCATCTGACTATTCACAGCAATATTAATAGTGCTGGTGGTGGAAATGATCAGCCCTTGGCCTATCTCACAGTTTAAAGTTCAATTCTTAATTAAAAAAATGTTCCCCTACCTGCCCTGAATGCCTCGAACACAATGCACTGCTCCAGGATGGTATGTACATACACTTCCTTTCTCAATGTCACATCCGTAGTCTGTCTGTAAACAAAAAAGAAAAAGAAGAAGAAATGAGAGTTGAAATGCTTGGACTTTGACTACTCTTCTTGGTATTTTTACTAAAAGCCAAGCAGCTCTAATATAACAAACTGTATTTTAATGTTCCTAGTGTGGTACCAAGGGCCGATCTTCAGCTACAGATTGTGAGTACAAGAAAACAAAGGTAGGATTCAAGTGAACTGTACAGGATACATTAAGGAGTACTAGAGCAAAGCATTGCAAGTTGATACAAGAGAGTTGGTCAACATGAGTCTAGCTGATTGATAATGTGCACAGCCCTTAAAAGATGTTTCTTGCTACAGAAATTAAGAGGTTTATAAGGGTTTTGTGAATATTAAATACTTTCTCTTCAATAAGCGTTATTTAATTTAATTTATTTATTTATTTTACATTTGCTGACAGGGAGTGTCTGACTGAGCTAAAGCCCTTTTTTAACAGAGGCCCGGGAAGAAAAGCTCCAAATAATCCAAGCAATTGTACAATTCCAAGGTAATTTCAGAACACATGCAGTAATACAGAATGCTTAAGTCAAACGTCAAAAGGAAACAACATCAGTACAGTGTTAAAATTAAAGATATAAATGCATAGGAAGTTACATGAAAAGCACAGGTAGTTTGTTATTTAGACTAGATGTTATGTAATACATGGACTGTACCAGTATCTTAAAAGATGTTTACAGATAAAGGAATGGGAAAGCAAGTGGAGAGGTGGCTGAAAGAAAAAGGATGGAGTAGGTTAAAAATGATAGAGCATGATTATGAGAGGGAAAAGTAAGGAGAGAAGAGAAAGATGGTTACTTTGTTAGATGGATATATTCAGGGAGGTTGAGAACAGTGGCACGTCTGATGCTCATTAAAGTACTCTTTTGTGACCGATTTAAATTGTTTAGGATGTGTAAGGGTTCTGATTTCAAGTGGGAGTTTGTTCCATGCTATAGAGTAACCCAGATTTAGACTTGGGTTTATAGATATATAATAGATCTTGGGTCAAGCTCCGGAGATGCCTTGTAGGGGAATAGTGGGAGATGAGGGAGCATAGTGCTGGACAATAGGCTGGCTGATATAGAATGGAGTGTATGATATGGAGCTGAGAGAGGAGAAGCAGGTGAGGTATTTCAAGCCAATTTAAGTATTTTAGGGAGCAACAGTGGTGGGATGTATAGGTTTGTTGAGCTGCGAATCTAGCTATCTTGTGATAAGTTGACTCAAGCTTAGTAAGGAGGAGTTAAGATTTGTGAATATTTGGGAGCAATATGTTAAACAAGGTAGAAGGTAAGCATGCATACAGTGATCTTAGCTTCAGCAGTGAGAAATTTTTTATTTCTGTACAGAAGTCCTAGTTTCTGAAGGGTTTTTCTAATACAATTATTTATGTGAAAGTTGAATTTTAGCTGATCATCGATGGTAACACTGAGGTGTTTTGTGCTGGATTCATTCAACTTCAATAGGGATATTGTTTAGGGACATTATGGAGAAGGAAGATTTGATGTGTTAACTGTTTTGGAAAGAAAGAGTAGCAGTTTTTTTTTTTTTAGGCTTGAGGATGAGCTGAATATTGGAGAGCCATGTCTCGACTGAGTTAAAGGATGACTGGGTAGCTGATAGTAGTTCAGAGGGAGAGCTGGCAATGGTGATGATTGTAGAGTCATCAGCGTATTGGACTATGGAAGACTGTGGGCAAGAAGAATCGAGTAAGCTGGTGAAGATATTAAAAAGTAGTGGTCCAAGAATGGATCCTTGGGGGACACCCATTCTTACTGGAAGGGGAGTAGATAGTGCAGAGTGCCATCTCACTGATTGCAGTTTGTCAGTAAGATAGCTGGAGAACCATGCAACTGTATCTGGGGAGAAGCTGAGGTCAGGCAGTTTGTTCAGTAGTAGAGAGTGAGAAACAGTGTCAAAAGCCTTAGAGACATCAAGGAATAAACAAGAGATAAGTTTATGGTCATCTCTTGCTAAAGAAATAGTGTTGAGGAAGGATAGTAGAGCTATGCTGGTACTATGTTTAGGTCAGAAACCATGCTGTGTAGGAGTGAGCAGTTTTTCCTGTATGAGATATTGCATAACTTGTTTATGTATACATTTCTCCAAAACGTTAGAGAGGGGAGAGATAGTAGTAGGTCTGAAATTGGAGAGTTCAACGGAGTTACCTCCTTTATGAAGAGGTAGAGTGTAGAATTGTTTCCAGATTGATGGAACTTTAGATTCAGAGATGGAGCAATTGATTATGACAGCTACAGGCAGAGCAAGAGAGTGAGCTGCTACCTGGAGAAAGTATGATGGGATGTTGTCAGCAGATACAGAGCATGGTTTTAACTTAGAGAGTAGAGTTTTGATGTAGGTAGTGGGAACACGTTTAAGGGAGAAAGTGTTTGCAGAGTTAGTAGTTGGAGAAGGTTCAGGGTAGTTAGGAACACTTGTGTTAGAAGGGTTGGGATTGGGGTTAAATAGCTTGGATATTGACTCTATAAAATAGGTGCTGAAGGTGTTGGCTGTTTCTTCAGGTGACCTATCTGGGCATGGATTAGGTGAAGTAGGGTTGCCAAGATGTAGTATTTGGTTTATAGTGTTTCAGAATTTTTTAGGATCAGACTTTAGAGTTGTTGGGGGGTTGTAGTAGAAATCTTTTTTGTCTTTATTGATGAGTTTTTTTGTCTGATTTCTAAGTTCTTTATACCTTTGCAAGTCGGCAGGGAGTTTAGATTGTACCAATGTTTTCCAAGCCCCATCTCTGTTTTTTATAAGGGTGTGAGTAGTTTTAGATAGCTAGGAGGATATATTAGCTTTTATCCATACTTTCTGGAGTGGGGCTAGTGAATTTAAGATGTTAAGGAAAGTTGAGTTGAAAGCGTGCACTGCTTCATCAAGTGGGAGCTGGGAGAGGATTTTGGAGTTCCGCTGTGGCGACCCCTAACCGAGAAAAGCCGAAAGACACAACAACAACAAGGATTTAAATGTTTCTGGGTTGAAGTTGGAAAGTTTACAAAAGGTGATAAATCTGTGTGGTTTAGAGAGATGGTAAGTATACCTGAACACTATTACTGGTGAGTGGTCACTCAGGGAGTCAGTAAGTGTTTCTTGACTGGGGTATTTGGAGGCATTTGAAACAAGTATCCAATGTATTAGGGTGCTAGGAGACTGAGAGTTATTTGTATGGGTTGGTTATGAGATTAGTTATGTAAGTCCATATAGATTTATATGATGTGAAGAGTTAGGATTACCGAGGGTTTGCCAATTAATATTTATGTCCCCAAGGGACTCCTGCTTCTTAGGGTGACTGGGTAATTTTTCACCGTTACGTTACCCACAGTAAAAAAGGCACTAATACAGCAGTCTAGAGTGTAAGCTTTCTCTGATTAAAGAATAAGGTTTGACACAGGTGTGCATAGTGGGAGAGAGCTTGTCTTTGTTAGGATGCACACAAGTATACTTCATGTGTCTTGTATATAAAGGAATAGAATATTTTGAGTATCTGATTTAAATTAACAACTGTGCATCAACTGGAGTCAGTTGGAGACAAATGAGGCTTCACTTTTATCAGTAGTATGTTTCTTAAAGATCAGCTTAATCTCCTTAATTAGTACTTCATTTCTGTATATACTTTCTATACAAATGACATACAGACTATGTTACTGTAGAATGTATTTTTCATTACAATGTGTTAGAACAGGTTGTCTAAAAAGTAAGGGGCATGCCTTTCCACAGGCAGAACCTTTCCTTTTGTCTGTGTTTGAGACTTTTTTCCCTGAGATGAGGATATTATCCACATTTTCCAGTAGGAAACCTGGTAGTAAATAGAATAAGAAGCAGTCTGTGAGCGGAAACATCTACAGAAACTGGTGATTATTGGTCTAGTGAGTGCAAAAGTAATATGTTCATTAGCAGGTAAATTTGATGGTGGCAAGAACTTTTATAAATCAGAACTGCTTCACTCAGACAAATATTGTGTATGATTGTCTTTCCAAGTTTTGCCTGCATCCTCATTGTTAAAGAAAATAGAAAAATAATCTGGAAGAACCCAGTCTTGGAGAAGCACATCAGGGACCACTTCGTACTAGTATTATAGCAGACTGCTAGCATGCTGATAAAATGTGTAGCTAGCTTCTCTGGCAGCAGGGACTGTACAGGCCTGTTTGTGCAGTAAGGCAGTACAGGACATTGGCTGCTGAGGAAATTAACCATTAAGCTAGATTAGTAATCAACATGACATTTTACTGACATTAAAGTTTAAAAAAAGAAAAGGAAAAGGAAAAAGGAACAGACCCGTAAACTGTAGCACCTCTTATTCCAACAACTGAGCCCTTTCGTCAATGGTAAACAAAGACTTCCTCAGATTTGTAGCACCTTTTATTCCAACAATTGAGTGCTTTCATCAGTGGTAATCAAATAATTCATCAGAATTCTGAGCAAGTCTTTGTTTACCACTGACAAAAATGCTCAGTTGTTGGAATAAAAGGTGCTACAGATTACAGGTACGTTCCATTTTTCTTTTCCTTTTCTGTTTGCAGTTTTGTTTTTCGTGTTTTTAAAGTTTAAGAAAGACTGTTTTCCTGAAGTAGGATTAGGGTGTATGGGGAGTGTGAAAAGCTAAGTAAGAGACTGTAATGTTGATGGAGTAGTTTCTGACAAGGGGCAATATGATTAATACTTAAGCTTCCTAGAAGAGTGAAGTTCCTCTTACAGGAGCACAAGTACATGTTGGTAAGAAGCAAATTCAGTAGGGAAAAGAAGGTGTGCGTGTGTGTGTGTGTGTGTGTGTGTGTGTGTGTGTGTGTGTGTGTGTGTGTGTGTGTGTGTGGTGGCAGTGGGGGGTCATTAACATATGCAATGTAGTACTGGCTCCAGAGATTGAAGTTTATAGTTTATCTGACCGATTTAGGTCAGTCTCCTTGAATGGGCTTGGACTCTGGTAATTTGCCTACCTGGGGAGTGCTTTTAATGAGAAATAAAGAGCCATCAGATATTCTTCTTCCATTTCATTTGCTTCATAAGAGTAGTAAGTGTAATCTGGCTACCAAAGGGTGTCACATTCAATAATTCAGAAGTCATGTCAGGCCATGATTGAAAATTCTGCTTAAAGAGTGTGTTTTATTCATGCTTCTAAAAGTAAGATGGACAGTTGTAAGTCTTGGTGAAAAGAAAAAAATGTAGTAAGGGTTAAAATTCAATACCAAGAAATGCAATATATTGCCTTTTGGGAAAATGGTCAACCAAGCTAATTACTCCATTGATAAAACACCCCTAAGAGTTCTCAGTAGTCACAGATCTGGGAACATGTGTAGAAAGTAATCTGGACTTTGACCAACATGTGGCTATAGTAGTGGGAAAATTATTCCATGTTGCACAACATAGAAGTAAGGGCATAGAATCCAGGTGCAAGGAAGTCATAATGCCACTTTATTGTCTCTTATCAGACCCACCATTGAGTATAATGCCATTTTCAGCATGTACCTGAGCAGACATATGCAACAGTTGGATCACCCAAAAAGGTTCCTTACCAGGAGAATTCAGGTTTTATGGATCACCTTAAAGCTCAATCTCTATATTCTGTTTCCTACAGGTTACTGAGAAGCAATCTATGTCTGGCATACAAGGCATCCGCTGATCCAGCTCTGACGGACCTTTTCCACATACAAAAAATGAACATCAGAACCACTAGATCCTAGGAGTCAAATTTTGCTTGTGAAATAAATAGGGCATGTTGGTGAGACAGATATGCGTCTCAGAGGATCTCTGTGCTGTAGAACAAGCTCCCCATCCATGTGAAGCAAAGTCCATCCCTAAACCCATTTAAGTGTAACCTTGACCAATTGATGGGAACTCAGAAATTTACCCTGGTTCTGGCCCCCATGTCTCTGATAGAAAGAGGCAGACAGTACTATGCCCAAACTAACATACCACCCTCACATTTAACATTTAGAAGCTTCATAACTAACATACCCCCGCCTAATAAATGAGCATGATACATAGTGACACAACTGCCTTGGGCTGGGCAGCTAGGTTTATAAAGGCCCTGATAATCATTTGCCTACTAAATACCTATGTTCATGACCTATGAGAAAAAGACTACCATGGATAATAAAGTTACATACTTAACTCTTTGCTCCCAATATATCTGTAGATAACAGTATTTCAGACCTGGCCATTTCAGTTTGGCAATCAGAAAGCCACTCTCTGCTTTCCTAAGGTCATACCAGACTTCTAGTGACCACAAAATCGAAGTACATACACATAATCCAAATTTATAGTGTGCAGTATACAAATAATCTCGGAGTTAAAATTTACTCATGTACTTTAACCTAACCATGGGCACAGATAAAACAACATACAGGTTAAAACTGACTAACCGCTTTCATGTTTGGACTAAGGTTGATAATTATTTAGAATTTCCAGTTGTTTTGTTGTTTGATATCATTATTTTATTTATTTTTTGTATGCATTTCCAGCAAGAGGTTCTCCCGTTCGATTCTTGACTGGAGTGCAGGGAGTGCCTTCTGAGTGGAGTCTGCATGTCCTCCCTGTGGTTGGGTCACATTCGAAAGACATGCGTAAATGGGCGTGCCTTCGTTGAAGGTTGGACGTCGAGCTGGCACCTCGGCTTTCGTGAAAATCTACTGCCAATCATTAGCAGACCGGAGTTCCGCTGTGGCGACCCCTAACCTGGAAAAGCCGAAAGACAAACAACAACAAAATTTAATTTTCACACTGATGCTAACATTACTACCTTTTATAACTCCTATGATTTCATGCAGTTTATTTCTGTCATTTATATGCTGTATATAATATTTTAATCATCCTTCCAGCCTGCTGAAATGACTGATAAAACAAATGTAGAGCTATTTGTGATGCATTAGAATATATATCTGTGCTATGTTCTATATTTGTCTATTTGGCTCCGGCTACAGCTGAAAAGGTCCTTGGACATCCAATTAACAAACATAAAATAGACATTTATATACTTAACTAAGCAGATAGTGTATAAAAATATAGAAAAACAAGTAACAGCATTGTAAAAATACATTGTACTAAGGCAGAATAAATAGACTAAAACAGAATAAAGTTTAAAATAGGGTTGGTATTCAAAATTTAATTATAAAACATGTCTGAGGTTTCTCCATAGCCCATGCTGTAACCAGACTTCAGTAATGCATTTTATTTAAAAATATTCATCTTATATATTGCAGCATTTTTTCAACTGTACAAGTCACACATAGTCATCTGTCATGGAGTATAATTTGTTTATGAGATATGCAAAACTTCAGTGATGGTATAATCATTTGAAATGTCAGGACCCACTAGAGTGAATTACAAAATGGAGACTGAATGGCCAAAAGAACAGACTTACGTACACTAAGACTAAGATGGCTATTTCTCAGAATACTCCCTTCCCTTTTCTCCAAGGTATGGCGATCTTGGAGTTGGTATATATAAATTCAGTAGTATGGGGGGGGGGGCTTGTTTGTGTGATGCATACTTGCTGAGTAATTAGAATGTGTGATGAATGCATTATTAAAATATGCATAATATGTCATATTTTCTACTCCCTAAAATCCTAGAGAAGAACAAATCTTGACTGTCATTCTTCTCCTTTAAACATCTTTATTTTTGCAGGAGTCTAGCCCCCTTGTCCCCCCAATGTAAGGAGCAAGACCCCCGCACCACTGAACTTATATATACCAACTCTGAGATTGTCATACTTCATAGAAAAGGCAATATTCTGAGAAATGACCATTTTGGCCTTGATATATGTAAATCCATTCTGTCACCCATTCAGTCTCCATTTCTGGGATTCAATCTAGTGGGTCTTCACATTTTAAATGGTTACCTATATTTTCCTTAGTATCTCAAATCCTGCCCATGCTGCAGCACTTACAGTATTATGGTTTTGAAGCAGATGACATGTGCCTTAAATTGCCACAAGCACTGTGTGCACTGCAAGGAGCATAAAAGCAGTTAATGAAACATTTTGTAAAGTAAGATCTACAGTAAACTCTTAATTAACCAAAACTCAAGCAACCAGAAAAAGTTAAAGAAATACAGTACAGTATGAACAATTCAGTTTTTCATGTTTTGCACTTTGCTTTCCCCCCGCAGAAACATACCTTACATTTTTTAGAGTTTCAGAATTTTAAAAAGGAAGATACAAATAAATTCCCTCTCTCCCTAACCTTAGAATAAGTCAAGCCAAACAAGTCAAATCGCTAAATTGTCAACACTCTCTCCATACTCACTCAGTTTGCATCAGATTGCACATTCTCTCTCCGATCTCTCAAACACACACAGTCTCTTCAGCTTTCATACATGCATTCATTCACTCTCTCTCTCTGATCTCTCACACTCCCTTTAGCTTTCATACATCTCTCCGATCTCTCACACATTCGCTTCTGATTTCATATACATTCACTCACTCTTTCTCTCTCCGATTTCTCAAGCACACTCTCTTAAGCTTTCATACATCTCTCCAGTCTCTCACACACAGTTGCTTCTGCTTTCATACTATGCATTCTCTCTCTCTATTTAATTCATTCAATTCCAATCCACTCAGCGTGCCACTGAAAACCGTTCCTAGTGCCATGCTTTCTAGCGGAAATATAACTTTAAAATATTATTATTCCAGCCATGGCTTTAATTACTGTATTTCAATATTAAAATCAAATCAATACAGTGATTATGGTATGGTATAGTATGGTATAGTATAGTATAGTATAGTATAGTATAGTATAGTATAGTATAGTATAGTTTAGTAGAGGGTACAGCATTTGTCAGGTCTATTTTTAACAGTAACTCTCAAGCAACCAGAAACTACATTTATCTGGCATCTACCAATCCCCAAGTGAGCTAGTTAACTGAGAGTTTACGGTATTACTCGTGTGAATTAATTCACCATTCCTGGTTGGGGGTGGGGTAGGGGCTACAGGACTGTCATATCCAAAATACAGAAAACTGACACAAAGAAATTAAACCAAATGGCATGATTACTGTGCAAGGTGTTTGTAACGGTTTCTTTCTAACTTGAAAATGAACAGTATTTGCAGATTTACACAAACATTTGGATAATAGTAACAGCACTGCATAGTGACATCTGTAAGCATAATAATTTAGAAATAAACTACCTCTCATACTCTGTGTCCATCCTGTATGGATGGGAGATATTTTACTTTCGCAGAAATTTCATATTTCTATAGATATGTCCAAAACCAAATGTCTGGAAGGGATGCCTATGGTGTCCAATGACTGCAGACAATAAGATGAACTGTCATGTAAATGTAACGAGGCAGGCAATATTATTTTGGAATTTTCCATCTCATTTTAGTGAAGGAGTATTTTTCCTTCATTCAATATGAATTTAAAATCATGATTCTATGTTATGCTTTTGAAGAGTATCACCGTGAAGCAGAGGTTATGTTGCATAACTTTACATTTTTGAGTAGCACTTAATATTTTCTCAGTAGAGCATTTCTTGCTAAAGGTTTGGCTCTAAAGATTGAACGCAGTAAAACCCTTTCAGAAAGTAATCCTATAGTTACATAGGAAGTGATACTGTCTAATGGAACAGGGATTAGCAAGCATTACGTTTACATCATATACCTGCTTATTACTGTCATAATACTGGTCATGAAAACTCAAAACAATTTATTTGCAGTGCCGAATTTAATACTCTAAAATACATTCTTTCAACAGTTGGCTTCATTTTAAGAAGTTTACAGTCTGATTTAATTTGCCATAGCATGTGACTATTTGTTGAACAGGTAAGTCCACAAAGGCTCAAAACAGCTGCTCTTCATGGCAACCCTGAGACTCAAAGACAATGGATGATTGATTTGAAGGAGAATAATATGCAAGAGGGAGCTAAGCAAATTCAGACCAAGGTCTCAAACATTACAGTCCAATGCATGAAAATATTTCTTAAAAATTCAGTTTTTGAAATAAACTTAATTTTCATTCATCATTCTTAGCTGATAGTCAATGTTAACTCATTTGCTATTTTGTGGTCCTGGAGAAATATTTGTTAAGAGGTTGCACCATGTCAAAGTTTGTCATGGTATTGTGATAAAGCACACAGACTGCTCTAAGATCACAGATAAATAGTTCTGGAACTGTTAGATTGTCTGAAGCCAAAAGTGTGCTACAACAGGTTTGTTTTCTTAACAAGCTTGAAAAAATTGTGCTGGTATTTCGGGTCTATATCAGTTAATTGAAAGCTTAATTGAGTGAATTACTATTTGTCAAACTGAATTAAGGGAAAGCTCAATTAAGCGAACGATCGTTTAAATGAATTTTTTCCCAGGAAAAAGACATGGTTGGTCATCATCAGGAATTTGCCCTTTTCCCCATTGTAGTGCAATCACTGAGTTGGCATATTTAGTTGTGGGTGTGTGGGAGGCACAGCCCCTCACATTGGGGGGTGTGGGGGCGAAGCCCCCCACTTTGCAGAGTTTTAAATTTTGTCTTGTTTCTTATGGTCGGTGGGTGGGAAACTAGTTTTTTTTCCCTAAGAAAGTTTTTGCTTAAACAATCGTTCGCTTAATTGAGCTTTTCCTTAATTGGGTTTGACAAATAGCAATTTGCTCAATTAACCTTACAATTAAATGATATAGACCCAGTATTTCAGCAGCTTAGAAATTGAAAGGGTGCATCACAAAACCTAATGGTATCAAACTACAGTATTTAAACTCAGAATGGGAATTGCTGCATTGTTATTGGTAATTCAAGTACATGAAGGGGTAACTGTGAAGCTCACATCTATCCTGTCTCTGTGAGCAAGGTCTTTGTAAGCAAGCTGGAGACAAAAGTAAGAGCTGCTGTTACTGTGGAAGTTAAAGCAGCTGCTATTTTGGGGGTGATAAGTTCCAGGAGTACTGTCTGTTACTGTGGTGTAAAGCAAATATTAATCTGTGGACTTTGTCAGTTCCAGAAGGACTGTTTGCTTTTGCCAAGCTACTGACTTGGTACATTTTGTGAGCATTATGAAAGACACAGGGCAGCAAACGAGCTGATCCAAACTAGTGTAGAATGTTCATCTCTGAAGAATCCATGTAAAAAATGCCGGCTCTGGTAAGATCCTTCAAAGATGTAAGAGTTAAGAAAAAAATACACTTTTTTCACAAACATAGAGACAATCCTAGACTACCTGTACGTTGGGAAAATCTAAAAGTGAGACAGTAAAATTAAATGTTTTAAATGTTCAGAATTCTGTCTAATGCATCTTGATCCAATGAAATGTGATAAGTACTTTTATAATTAAAAACATTCTATGTTCACAGATGTTACAGAGTCAGCCTTTGTTAATGCCATTCTAGTTTGTTTGTTTGTCTTTTCGGCTTTTCCCAGTTAGGGGTCGCCACAGCGGAACTCCTGTACGTTAATGATTGGCAGTAGATTTTTTCTTATGGTGCCGAGTTGCCAGCCCGACACCCAACCTTCAGCGAAGGCAAGCCCATTCACGCATGTCTTTCGGAGGTCACTCGACCATGGGGAGGACATACAGACTCCACACAGAAGGCAATCCAGCTGAGAATCGAACAGGAGAACCTCTTGCTGTGAGGCAACAACGATACCATTCTAGTACAAGTTTAAAATGTTTTGATATAGTAGTGGACATACCGCTGCAACCTCTGTTTGGTTCTGAGAGTTTAATTACTGATATAAGAAACTTTGAGTAATAAACATGTAAATTCAAACAGAAAATTGGGAATAGTATGTGTACATGGCATCAGAAGTGATGATTTCACAACTGAAGTGGAATGCCGAAGTATTGTGTTGGGATAATAACCAATCTTGTACGTGATGTAATATTGGGTAGACACTTCCACCAATTCTTAGATTGGTAGATGTATTTGTATGAAAATGCACTAGAAACCACCACAGAGGATGGGAAGATTTAAGAAGAAAGTTTACTTTTCTCAAAAATGTACCATGACTAAGGCTTACCCCACCCCCACCCCTGCAAAAAAATGTGTAAAGTTAATTTTTTTGCCAGGTTGGTTACCTGACCAGTTGTGAATGGTGAGTTTGCTCCTCACTAAGTCGTAACTCAATGACTCAAAGTGGAATCATAAAAACTTTGAACAAAACAGTAGCGTCCACGTGTTTATGGTTATCACTATCCAAAATGTTTAGGAGGAAGAAATATGCCTACTACTTATAAATAATTCAGTGATGAGTTGCAGGTTTCATAAGTAGGAACAGGCTTGTAAGTAAATGCTTGTAAATGTTAAAATACAGATATAAACGAGTTATGTTTAGAAGGCCACTGTTGTTCTGTCTTGTTTGATTCACTACTGACAGATTTCTGAAGTAGAAATGTGTTACTCTGAGTAGACTATGAAAGAACTGCATTACAGCATAGGTTATAAGATGGATCTAGTCAACTACAATGTTTGTTGACTTTTCAACATTTTTCATTTTTCTGAAAAGAGAAATACCTCATAACATCTCTCAGTATCACTCTGAGGCAGTCCTGCATATGAATGACACCATCACAGACTATAAGTAACCCCAGTGGATTTCCACTTGGTATCTCAAACTTCTCAGATTAATTCACTTCAGATTTTACATTTATATTCTCTCCCGTATATCATATAAGAAATAGCACATGTTCTCAAGTATTCAATTAAAGTGGAATGGATAAAGGAGTCAAATCTTACAAAACTAGATACACACAATTATGAAACATATTTTTTTATGCTTTGCACTGATGTGTCTATGCATCACAATCACCAAAACAGTCTCAATGCCATAGAGACATCTGAAGACAGACTAAAACACATTAAAGAGATCATGGGTCGACGAGTAATATTACACCTGACAAGCCATGATTTTCTAGAACTGTCTTCAAAATGCAAACGTTCAGTATGTAAAAAGAAAAAAAGCTTGGATTAGGCAACCAGTTGCCAAAAAACTGTGTTGAAATATTTATTGAAATAAAGATCCACAGTGTTTAGCGCTTTCGTCCCCAAAGCACTGGGACTTCTTCAGAACAAATTCCAATAATTTGCACCTTGTTTAAATACTCTACTTAAGTCATGTGACACAAAACCTACTTTTAAAGAAATACAGTGGTAAAATTAAAACATATAACTTGAGCCTGCTTATAAGTTACATACAATATAAAGAACTCCAAACCAAAAATCCAAGGAAGGAAATTTAACTAGGAACAAATGAAGCAAACCTCAGTGGCACAACATCCAAGTTTTATTAAATCCTTGAGCGCTTTCATCCTAGTATAGTGGACTTCATCAGAATACAATATAAAACATAAGTCAAACATAAATAAACTAAAATCACATGCTGAGCCTGACCAACCAATCATATTGTAAACACTGAACTACCTATCAAGGTGAAATTAACCAATTCATTGCTGGTACACACTGCATAACTAACTTAACAAACACCATATTAATACATAAGTGTGTTTGGGTATAAACAGTTCCATAGTATAAACATTTCACAATAAAAATCTAAGTAGTATGTTAAAACTACAACAAGTAGTTAGCTTTCAGTCTCAGTAAACTGCTCAGAGAAACATGTTGATTCAAACCAGGGGGGACTTATCATTCGTACGTAAAATCCCTTGTAATTCTAAAAATTCTAAATAATCTGATTCAGGACTCCCCTAAAACCTAAATCACACTGGTCAGTGATACAAAATTTAAAAACCTGGTCCTTGTTTTCTAAAATATGCTTAAACAAAGCATTTTTGACATCTATTTTTAATGTCATACAAATGTTGGTAGATTCTATCCTTTAAAGCCCTTATTGTTTTTCCTATATAAAAACAATCACATGACTGACACTTAGCAACGTATATCACCCCTTTGGAAAAACAATAAAATCTACTTGAAATCCTAATATCAATATAACCTCCAATATTCACACTGTTACACACCATAATATTGTTACATTGGGCATAAGTCCCACACTTAGACATTTTCCCTTTTAATTTTTTCACCCTGCCTTTCAAGCAGCTGTTTAAAACTACTTTCTTTCCTATAAACAATATTGGGCTTCTCTCCAACAGCCTGTAAATATTCTGGGCCAGTTCTAAAAGGATCCCAATTCCTTCTAATTATACTGCAAATGGACTAAAAGTCCTGATTAAATGGTATAACGCATGACTTATTCCAGCCTTCATCATTACCCTTCCTGGTGTTCATATTGGCTTCAATACTAACCCCATATGTGCCTAATAGGGGTGCATATATTCCATCATTTCTTTTTTTCTTCATTTCACTGATGATTTCATTGATAAATTCATCTGGATAACCTCTTTTTCCTAACATCTGTTTCAAGACTTTACATTGGTCAAGAAACAAGTAGTTTTCTGAAATCATCCTAGCTAGGCGAACACATTGGCCCTTAAGTAAAGCCTTCTTTTGGTGTGGTGGATGACAGCTGTTGTAGTGTAATAGGGTATTAGAGTATGTGGGTTTACAAAATAGGGTGGACCCAAACTTCTTGTTTACTCTGTCTTTGTAAATCGTCACATCAAGGTAATTGACTTTCTCATGGTCAACCCCCACTGTAAATTTTAAATAATTGGTACTGTTACTTATATAATCAAAAATTTCCATTAACCGTGATTCACTACCCTTCCAAAAAATTACTATGTCATCCAAAAACCTTCCATACATAAACCAGTTGTCTTGAAAACCTGATGAAAAAACACGTGCCTTTCCCCATTGGGCCAAAACAATGTTCGCACATCCCGCCCCCATTGCTACTTTAACTTGTTTGTATATTTGATTTTCAAAAATCAAAAAATTATTCTCTAAAACCAGTTCCATTAAACTTCTTAGGGTACTAGCCATCCTAGCAGAAAAAACAGGATACTGGCACAGAAATTCAAAAATAATTTCTAACCCTTCATCTTGGGGAATTACAGAAAACAAGTCACAGATGTCTATAGTAACCAGTATCAGATTGCCTGAATAATATTCATTCTTCACTTTAGATAAAAAGTCCTATTAATCTTTAAAAATATAATCATGACCCGTAAGAATGTTTTCAAGATGGAAATCCACATATCTTGCAATAGTGAAGGTTATGGACCCAGATGCATCAACAATTGGATGAAGGGGGATTATTAATGTTTTTTTGTATTTTTGGAATCCCGAACATAGTCGGGATCCTTGGGTGAGCCAATATTAAATATTTGTAATCCTCAAAGTTAAGTTCTTCATTGATAACCATTTGATCAATAATTAATTTCACATTTCTATAAGCACTGTTCAGTTCATTTCTTGAAACTTCAACATAGGTGTCAGTAAATAATATAACGGACATCCTATCAATGTAGTCCACCCAACCCATCACTATGAAACCCCCACCCGTATCTGGTTTCATAACCCTTATGCTCTTGTTAAATACTATTTCATTCACCAGTCTTATTTCTTCTCTGGTTAAATTCTGTTAAACTGTATATTCAGATTTATTTTGTAAAACTTCACGTATTTGCCAGTCATACACTTTTTCATATAAACTTACCACTGGATGAGAAACAGGTATAAAGGAACTGGGCCTAGCCAAATGGTGGGCTTGCCTGTTAGCCTTATCTATGAACAAAAAACTCAAATTCAACTTTCTCGTATATAATTTAAGTTGAATTATAGTTTGTACCACATTGCCCCTCTTACTGGGCACAAAGTTAAGCCCCCTCAAAAAGGTTTGCCCATTCACAGGTGACCTCTACACCACTGTAATTATATATTGTGAAATCATATTTCTCATTTGTTACTAGGATTGGTCCTGAATCTTCCCTAACATCAGCAATCGCCTTCTCTATTTGTTCAAAGTTAAGTTCAATATTTAAAATCTCCCTGTCCTTCTCCCCCACCCTCTCCTCCTCCAATAAAAATAATCCTGGTTCTGTGTACTGTAAGTGTTTGTGCTCTGCTGTCTCTCCCTCTGCTCTATTAGTCTTTGCGACCTCCTTACACCATTGTATTCCAAAGGGTAACCCTGCTCCTCGTTTTCATTCACATTCTTATTATCAAAATGATTTGAATTAAATTCAGAGTCATTATGTTCTTCATTTAAACCATTATTATGATGGTACACAACTCTGTTATTGTCCCCAAATCCCTTAAGTGCAGGATATGCTAAACCATTAGAATATTCTAAATGGTCACGGTTTAATTTTTTTACTTTTTTTATCTTTTAGTAGATCAATAGACTTTTCCACATTGACAAATACATTGTTAAATTCACTAACTTTGGTAGAAAACAGTAAATCAGCTTTAATACTTTCATTCAACTTGTTAGCTTTTTCATTTAAATCTACCATTTTAAAGTCATTATGTTTGATTAATTACTCAAGTAATTCACATCCGTGTTTGCTGAATATTACCACAAGCTCGCAATGCAGTCCAGAGTCTTTGATAAGTCAATTCAAGTATTTCCATACCTGTAACCTTTTCAGTATCTCTTCCCTTTTCAAACATTCTCAAAAGTAGCTATTTTCTAATTGAAGTTTTTTAAATTTAAAAACACAATCCTCAAACTGTTTTAATTGTTGGTTGTTTTTAAATTTTGTATCACTGACCAGTGTGATTTAGGTTTTGGGGGAGTCCCGAATCATTATTTAGAATTTTTATAATTACAATGGATTTTGCGTACCAATGCTACAGTCCCCCCTGGTTTGAATGAACATGTTTCTCTGAGTAGTTTACTGAGAATGAAAGCTAACTACTTGTTGTAATTTTAACATACATCTTAGATTTTTATTGTGAAATATTTATAATACACAAACTATTTTATGTATTAATATGGTGTTTGTTTAACTTAGTTATGCAGTGTGTACCAGCAATGTATTGGTTAATTTCACCTTGGTAGGTAGTTCAGTAAGTTTACAATATGACTGGTCAGTTAGGCTTAGCATGTGATTTTAGTTTATTACTTAAGTTTGACTTGCGTTTTATAGTCTATTCTGATGAAGTCTACTATACCAGGATGAAAGCGCTCAAGGATTTAATAAAACCTGGATGTCTAGCCACTGAGGTCTGCTTCATTTGTTCCTAGTTACAATATAAAACAGATAAATATATATAACTCTAATTATAATACTTGTGCTCTAGTTTTCAGTATAAGTACTAAAGACATTTAGTCATTAAGACCGGGTGTCAGAGTTCAATTTGAGTTGCCAAAAGTCTTCACATCTTTCTATTTGTAACTCCCACCAAACACCTCTAATGTCTTTCGGTATAACATCCAAAATGTCAAAATGGAATTTACCCCATCCAGTACAACTTGAGGTATGCTTAAAAAGTGCATTGTTCATGTTACATTTCAAAATTGCATACAGATGCTCAAAAATTCTCTCTCAAATTTCGCTCAGCCTTCCCAACATAAAAACTTTGACATTTGTTACAAATTGAAATGTATACCAAACCCTTGGTTGAACAATTACCTTGTTTAAGATAAATAGGAAAAGGTATACCAGTTAACTCTAAAATAGTTTTTTCTAAAATGTAAGAACATGGGTGACAACTGCGACATTTAGTTGTACCTTTAAAATTAAGCATACTTGGTGCAGGAGAATGCTCGAAAAAGAATTTGAGGTTTCTTCCCATTTTATATACAAAATTGGGGTTCTATCCTAGAATCCCTACCAAAGCAGGGTGGGCTCTAAAAAATCGCCCAATTTTTTGAAATAACTTCCTTAACCTCCTTAGACCCACGTTTGTATGGAACAACCATGTTATTAATAAAAGATCCGTTACCTTTACTACCTCGAGCAGGGGGAACCTTCTCCAACTAATTACCCAGCAGGGGTTTATATTTTGTACCCCACCCTTCCAAAATTTCACTAGTTGTCCTGTAAATCAAGTTTTCTGGATAACCCTTTCAAGGTAATTGTTCAACCATTGGTTTGGTGTACATTGCAATTTGTAACAAATGTCAAAGTTTTTATGTTGGGAAGACTGAGAAAATTTTGACAAAGAGAATTTATAAACATCTGTATGCAATTTTGAAATGTAACATGAACAATGCACTTTTTAAGCATACCTCAAGTTTTACTGGATAGGGTAAATTCCATTTTGGATGTTATACGAAAAGACATTAGAGGTGGTTAATGGGAGTTGCATATAGAGAGATGTGAAATCTTTTGGCAACTCAAATTGAACTCTAATATGCCACCTGGTCTTAATGACCACATTTCTTTAGTCCCTATACTGAAAACTGGAGCACAAGTATTATAATTAGAGTTATATATATTTGTATGTGTTTTATATTGTATGTAACATATAAGCAGGCTCAAGTTATATGTTTTAATTTTACCACTGTATTTTTTTAAAAGTAGGTTTTGTGTCACATGACTTAAGTAGAGTATTTAAACAAGGTGCAAATTATTGGAATTTGTTCTGAAGAAGTCCCAGTGCTTTGGGGACGAAAGCGCTAAACATTGTGGATTTTTATTATTTCAATAAATATTTAAACACGTTTTTTTGCCTGCTGGTTGCCTAATCCAAGCTTTTTTCTTTTTACTTGGTTTATGTGGAGCCTGGTAGCACCATTGATTCGTTATTTAAACATTCAGTATGGGATGATTTCATCCTGGATTCTTCATATGTGTGAATTGTTTTTTTTTTTTTTTTAATTTTACAAAAGTGGTAACCTGTGCTTCTTTATTTAAAAACAAAACTGCATTAAGGACAACAGAATCATCATAGATACCAAAATGATTGCAACAGAATGATCTTATGCAGCAAGCTGGTTGCAAGCTGGAAGTCAGTTTCACGGCCGCATTACAATTAACTTGAACAAGCTCAAAGTAACAAGACTGTTCAGTGTTGGATATCCTATAGAATGGTATCCAAAGTTAGAAACCTATGTATTATGGTAGATGAGCAAAAAACTGGGTGAATGATGAGGTTATATGATAACCACTGATATAAAATTGAATTTGCATTGCTGACCACATGTTTAACCCTGGTTTTCTCCATGTGAAAAATGCAATTTCTCATTTTTTTAATCACATTAATTCACTGTCCCTGCTTTTGGCCTTGCATTTCCCTACTTCCCTGTAATAAATATATATATATATATATATATATATATATATATATATATATATATATATATATATATATACACACACACATACATATATATATATATATATATATATGTATGTGTGTGTGTATATATAACTGTCATTATTCTATGATACCTGCTCAAGTAAGGATAACCCCCTTGGGAACTAGAGCTTTAACTAGATCATGCGGTACAGTAGAAAATATATGATGCAGTGCTCAGACTTGCTTTAACTGTTCAGGACTGTACATCCTCTGTCATTTTCCCCACATCAGCCTTCTAGATAACCAGAACTATTCACTAGAGTCTTCACAGCAATGTCCTACAGCAAACGTGAACTGCAGTTCAGAAGATGAAATACAGCATAATAATACAAATGCAAGTGACTGCAGCCCCTAAACATATACATTTCCCCTTGTATATAACAATAGTAGCAGCAGCGTAAGTTTTATTGCAGTTTCAACCCTACTGATATTCACACTAAAGGTCCAGAAAAAACTTTTTAAAGTTCCACTATGGAATATTTTGTAGGGTTGTACTTGACAGATTTGTAATATCTGACAGCCTCAGGCTGTTTCTTGGTACTTCTGGTGCTGTTCTCTCTATGTGGGAAAGCAGATTTTATTACAAGTAGCAAGAACGTTAACCAGACAGGCACAGAAGTATTGTGGCCCAAAAGATATAAAGGAATTTGTTGGGCTTCATCACATGTATCTTACTATGAGGGGCTACAAAAAGGTTATTCCCTTAACAAAAAAGTGACCCTAGATTTCTATAATAATAGTACCCTGTTGTGTTGTGTTACCCTACCTTTATGTCTCTGACTAAACACCGTGACTCCTTGATACTAACATAATGGATTTCCTGAGTGATACCATGCCATTTGCAACCTAATAGCTACATTTTTTTTCCTATGGGAAAGGCTAGAAAGCATTCTTTTAAAGGAAGTTTGGGGTAGTAACCCAGGATAGTAGCATACCAAATCGTGGGATTCAAGGGTTTGGAAGAAGTAGGTAGGAGCCAATGTATCTAGCTGGAAGGCAGGTGAAATGAGTGGAGCCTGTTGTGGATAAATATGGAGGGTATGTGTTTTTTTATAGCTGTGTCAGATCTGAATAATAAAATAATAATGTACTATAATGTACTTAAACCAGGGGTGTCAAATTATGATATTAGATGGTGGCACTATTTATAGGTCAGGAACACTTTACAGGTATCTAGGCTACAGAATAAGATTCAATCATATTCTCCAAAGCTTTTAAATTTGGCCTGCCTCATTGGAGATTTATAATGATGGATTAAAGATAAGTTACTTCTCTAAAGAAAAAGCATGCATGTTGAATGCATGGATAAGATAATAGAAAGTTGGAATGATATGTTGCATACCTTAGCAGGGAGGAGGGTACGGCATAGGATGATAATCTTCTAGTCTGCCAAGAATAGCTCAGCTATGTTGTAATTTACTATGTTTAAGTTAATCCACATACAGCACATTCCCAAGTAAGGCTTTTTTAAATAGGGATGTTCTACAACTTCAGCATACTGGTGTGATTCCACGCATGTAGACAATAAACATATTATTTGGAGCTACCCATCCACTCTGAGAATTCTGGATGTCATCACTGAGGCTGTTTATGAGATGACAAGAAAGAAACTAATGTAAAGTGATGAAATCTGCTGTTGGACATTGACCTGCCACCCCTTCACTTTATAATCAATCATGATATGTGGATAAGAATAGTTTATCTGTCTTTATTAAGTTATATATCTAAAGTATGAAAAATTCCATCTATGATTTGGCAGACTTAGTTTATCCAAAATGTCACTAAGAATATAAAATGGACTCCTAGAAGGATTGATGTACATGATGGAAAGGGTGATGATCCATATTTTTTAAAACTGTGCAAATACCTGCCTTTCTTTACTCAAAAGACTAGGACAGGTAGACCAAGTTATCACACTATTATGTTGGATAGCTTTTTTTTTTCCTTAAGCACATTGCAGTCCGTGGCTGAAAGCATGGATATTGGAGGATAATACAGTGTGGAAGAATTGTACGACTATAACTGACAAAAATAAATGCAGCAAATTTGTTTCATTTCTGTAAAAGATAAGGTGTTGACTGAAATATGTGCAAAGTTCAAAATTATTACTGGGAAAAGGAGTTAAAAATCATATGTTGGGAAACAAAATGTATTAGTGTCTATTGGAAGTTACTTCTTGCATAACATTGTGAAATGTTGTGGAGAAGGTTCATGTTATGTTGTGGTAAGGGGGAATGTTAAGATATATAACGGTCTTTTAACATTTAGGCTGTTGTACTTGTAAACAGATAGTCTGATATGTAACATGATGGCTTTTACTATATTTCACATTTATAATTGTATAATAAAGACGTGTTATTTTAGCCTTAAAGGGTATCTTGCATTGTATTTACAGAAGGGATGAAAGAGTTTTCCTTCCGCTCTACAAGGTGACTGCTATACCTTTTATTCAATATTGTGCTTCAGCTTGCAAGTATAATTGAACACAATTAGATTGGAAAAAATCCAGAAATATTTTACTAGATAGATCAATATGGTTAAACACCTGCAATATGCAGCTAGGCTGATAGCTGCCCATATTCTGTTAGTTTGCAGGTTAATTCCGAGTGACTTGATCCTAATTCATAAATGCCTGACAAATGCTTTTCTGACAGCCGCATTAGGAATAGAGTTTAGATCATATTACTCAGGAATAACACACTGTTTTTTATGCCAAGTATCCAGTTTTTAGAACTGGTGTGGGGAAAAGATTATTCCAAGGGAGAGCTGGCATTTTATGGAATGGCTTACCATTACAAATAAGGATGACCAATAGCCTGGATATATTCAAAGGTGCAGTAGGTAATTGTTTTGTTAGAAAGGCTTTCACATTTCCATTAACAGTAGACAAACTTAAGTAAAGTCTCCATGGAGGCTTTGCATTTGAGACACCAGTACACTGAGCCTTGAACATATGTTACTTTAGGTTACTTAATTTGTGCAAATTTAGAATAAATTTCATTTTTAAGTGAGATGGTATTTTGTTAGTTATTTTTAGCCCATGGAGGTAGGATATTACTGAGCTGCATTTGAGATTTTAATGCTCGTTTTTCTTTGGCTTTTCTAAAATTGCGAAGATTGTTTCTGTAGTTATTTCATACCTTCAACATATTTCCTTAACTTTTCATTCTCGTTTTCCTAAGAAACCAACATTTGTTAACATTCATAGTTGCATGCAGTCTGTTTTAACACTATCACCTGTTTCACTTACATGTTACACTGTTATACCTTCATGGATATATGCCAAGGGCTTCCTAATCTTCAAGCATGTAGTCTCCCTGCTTACGTAAAACTAGGAAATCTCCATAGGAGTGTGAACTCACAGATTTTAGGGACTTCTCTAGAACAGTAATCATCTAAACTAATGTAGATTTATTCAAGAATGACATGAGTCCAACAACAGCAGGAGGGCTTTTGTTCTGGCCAAATATTTTTAGAACAATGAAGAATTCAGTTTATTCCTTGACTTAGACATGGTAACTGCCTGAAATGCTGTGACTTGTCACATGCCGAGTCTCAGAATGTACAGATTGAATGACTAAAAATATGGACTTAGTAGTCCAAGATTGCTGTTTTTATGCCCTTTTATGAGCTTGAGGTATGGCTATCTCAAGTTGGGATATATCAATTTGTAGGGTATGCAGGGCTTACTTGTCGCACTGGTTGTGGAAGAGGGAGCTTGCCCATGGAAAAACGTGATTTCCAATATTCACATTTCCCCAGTAAAATCACTTTTCTCCTGTATTTTCAATGTTTGACATTTTGGGATTCAGCATTGTGAGTCTTGGCATTTCAATAGAGATACGCTTAGACACATATAAACCTTTTAACAAGCTTCATGCTATTAGCTATACAGAATCTGCAGTTGCACTTTCAATAGATATGCAGCAAGGATGTGAAATGTGGAAAATCTACAGGTTACTTTTTCTCTAAAAATGCAGTAAAAGGAAAATAATATAACAAATGTACAGAAGGTGCACTTTTATTATTACAAAAATGAATGCAAAGAAATTGTACAGACACTAATTCTTTCCCACCTATTGGAAAAGGCAGCACTACCACCACCCCCAACACACAAATGCTGGAGCTTTGTGTTTCTTATCAGGTATTTCTTGTCACTTAACACATTACATAAGGAAGATGTGAACTTTGCAGAAGATGTACTGTTTAGGATTTGGATTTTGATTCACAAAGGAGGAAGGAACATATTGACATGATGAAGGAACAGTAGGAAGTGCTCCTAAAAGGACAGTGCATATTTCAAAATGATGACTTCAGAGTTCTAGAAGAAAAGTACTTTACTCACTATAGACTATTTCAATTTAGTAACAGTTTGTCTGTACATCAGTTGATGCTTTTCTCTGGGACTGATAACATGGACTATATAAACTTTTCATGGACTGAAAAGTAGCCTGTTTTTAGTATCCATGAGCTCATGATTATGGATGTCACTCATAAATGTTTACAGTTGCTAAAAGTCAGAGATACAGTACAGCTATACTGTGTCAGTACTACACGGCCCGTTTTATACTTGCTAACTGATCATGAAAGTCAGAGATAGATTACAGTTAACTTGAGTCAACACTAGGGTCAGAGCTGGGTAACTGGTACCTAGTGTTCTTCTAAACCCTGCCTGTTTAAAAACATTTATTTAAAATCTCCTACTGAATTATTATGCTTAAAAGTTTAATTCTCAAACTGCATTGCCTGATTTGTTTAAGTAAAGAATTGTGTTTATTCATTTTCAAAAGTGTGTGGCTGGTAACGTGCTAGTTTAGTTTAGTGTACTGAATTTTAACTGTTGACCTCTGCCTTTCAAAGACACAGACTGCTTAACTAAGTTACCCTAAAATATTAGCATATTGTTGCTTCATTTTTAAGAGTGTATTACACTTGTAATCTTGGAGTACCTAACTGGTCTGGCTGGTGGCAGTGAACTCCATTGGATACAGACGATGTGGGGAACACTAAAAGGTGTCATTAACCTCTTCTGGAAATTACCATGTATGTAGTAATGTAGTAGCTGTGGCCAAGATACAGATACTGTTCTTAAATTGACACTGTAAGGTCCCCAGGCATAAATTGATATGGGTGAGTTCCTGGGAAGCAGTGTTTATAATCCTGCTCTCTGAAGCTCTTTACTGTGAAACTTGATTGGGTGTGGCTGTGTGGGTCATGTTTCAAAGCAGCAAAGTTCATGTCCTCCATGCTTTTATGGCCAAATATATTAGCTGTACCAATTTTATTCAAGACAGTGGAATGGAGTGAAAGACCATAACCCGTCATGCTGGTAGGAGTGGGTGGGATTTTAAGCCTGTGCCATCGCAGGGAATTCTTCTTCTGAGGCGTTGGTGGCTTTTGGATTATTGTCACAGCTAATATATTACAGACATTACATACAGATACACTAATAGCCCATTTTTATTGGCAAGGGCATCACATGGAGATGTCTTCTGTCACCCTTATTTACCCCTGCAATTAAATTCCTGGCCATGTATTAAGAGGGGTCATAGAAGACCAAGATTATAAGGTCCTTCTGCTTGCAGGTAACTTCTTTATCAGTCTCACTAGTACAGAATAATCTTTACATCCATTTTGGGAATTGTTGATGCACTGCACTAAGTTAGCAAGCTGCATTCTAAGCCAAGATGAGGCAGAGACAATAAGAATAGATTACACACTCTTGGATAGGTTACACACTCTTGGATTTAACAGTCAATTAGTGTCCTTGCATGCTATAAGAATAATCCTGATACCTATTCATTGAAGACAGTACAAATACATTCCTGGAAGGATGTATGTTCTGCTAGGACGTATGTGAAGTAATAAAAATGCTTGTCATTTCGAATTAATAAAGGATCTGAGGGGTCTGTATGAGTCAGTTTCTCATTTTTTATAATAATTTCAATAGGTTCTGGGTCTCCTGTAAAGACTGTACTTAAATGATAAACATTTGCTCTGGAATTCATATTGTGGCCCATGAAACCTGGAATTGCAGTAGATTATTTCTAGGTGCATCTGTCATCAGAAGAACTAGGTCTTCCAGATCGCTATCTATATGCTTCAGCTGCTAAATTAACTAACTGAGCCACATGCAAAGAGATGAATGCCATGAAATGACACAGAGCTCTTTATTAGTCCTTTCAGATGGTGACAGATTAAGGATTAGAAATTCAGGGGGACTGAAGATAACAAGGAATTAAAAAACACATTACATGTTATCATATTTTCAGAACATTTCTCAGATGAAAGCATACTGAACTCTTAGAGGTATTTACCTTTGTGCTGGTGGTAGAATGACAGAGAGCAGCTGTGGGTAAATGGAATCACAGTTTCTGGTCCTGTACAAATAACTGGTACATTTTTGCCAGTGACTAAGTAGATTCTACAAATAATTTGCAGATCACATCAAATGTACATGGGGTCGCTGCAGGAGTCATATACAAATCAATTGCAATGGATGCTGCAGTAGGTGAATTCTTGCTTTAATGTGATAAAAGTGCCTTTTCTGAACTGAATTGACTGTTCTACACTTTGCCATTCTTGCAAAACTCTTTGTCAAATTATGTGAAAGTTTGAAATCATGTGTGCTACTGTATAATTTTTTTTCTGTGTTTGTGTTCACAATTTCTTTCTCATTGTTTTGTCAGTTTATGCAGTGCATGCACCAAGGTTAGCACTGGCTCTCCTCTTGAGGGAGGCTGCAGGTAAATAAAAGTCCCGATGAAAGCCTTAAGCTTTTATTCTGATTCAATCCAAAGATAGTTCTACATCCCTCAAATGCACAATTAAGCAATAACCGACAACATGGTATATTGAAGATTAACCCATGGTTGGCATGGTTTAATCATGAAGACGAAATGACGATGAAATGATTTGTAAGATATTCTAGTTCTCTTATTTCTCTATTGTCTCATGATAGTGTTTGATGACAGCTTGCTGTAGTCTCATAGATTATGTGATGCCAGTTGGCATTATCATCAGCAAAGGATTTTTCTACATTTTAAACAGCAGTAGATACATGCCCTCTATGCCACTGCTCACTGCCTAAGATAAACAAGCACAATGACTCTGTTTTTTGCAATAATTCTGCTCCTCAGATGTCATAAAACATCTACACATTCTATAGCATCATGCTTTTCTGCACACTGCTTCTGGTCTGTACACCTTTTGCATACATGCTTGCAAAAGATTCCAGCATGCTACTTTGAGCTGCACATAAGAAGTTTGAAGTGCTGTAAAACATCACACCAGTGGTAATGAGTGCAACACTAGTTCCTGTTTTGAAATTGTGACTATGATAACAGCAATCACCTAGGGGATGTGCCTTAAATATGAATGTTTAGCTCATCTCAGAGAATAGCATACCATTCGAGTTACAGGGGCTGTGATCTTGAGGCACAGAATATTATATTTCAGACCTGGAGAGCATTTATTATAGTTGTGCATCTCATTCTATGTTGATGAAGGGCTGTCACCTGTCTGTTCTATAAAAAGATTGATGTCATAAGGAAAATCTGCATAATCCCTTGGTTATTCTTATAACAGTATTTTATACCTCATACTCATTATATTTTCCAACACATTGAAATTCAAGGTTATGATAAAGCTTATCCAAGAATCATTGTACAGGTGTGAAGTTTATGACTAATTTCACTGAACTGGTAAGTTACATGGTATGTTACAGGAAACACAACACTTCCAAACATGAAGCCATATTTATAGAATACTGATTATTGTTGTAAGTGAGAGATCTGACTCAGAGCATAGCGACTCCATGAGGTTACTGTGTTCTAACTGGGAGCCGAATAACTCACTAGTTCTAGCACGGAAAAATACATTTCACATTAACAAAAATAACTTACACACTTTATATGCTACTGAAGTAAGGGGCCACCATATGACAAATAAAGGAGTGTTAACAATTATCCTGATTACATAAATGAAAACAGCCATTTTAATGAGAAAGTGATGACTCAGTCCTTTAGTGTTACTAGCCACATGGAGGTCAGCCAAATGAGAGACAAGCTAAATGACATCTGATGCTTTGAAGCACACTCTGCTGTAGATCGTTTTTATGGAATCTGGGTTACATGGAAGCCATAGTGTCTGTGGGTTCATTTTATTCAGCAAGTAACAAGGCAGTGGTTGAGATGGGGAATATAATGAAACATTTTTTTTACTATTCTGCAGGTCTGACCATAAGTTCAGACAAGGCACTATTGGACAGACTGACATTGCGTGTACTAACATGGTAGGAAATACTGTATGTCACGGTTCTGTTTTATTTATTTAGGTGGGTAGCCTTTGGCCCATAGAGATAATAACATCAACAAGTCTCAGCAAAGACAAAGTGAAGCGAGAGCGAGAAAAGCTCAGCACTTTTAATATTTAAGCAGAATAATTACATGCATAATTAAATAAATTAGGAAAATGAAAAACAGACTGCAATTATTTAAACAGGGTCTCATAAAAAAATATGGTACTTTAGAAATGTTGGAAGCAGGTCTCTGTATCTTCAGTATTAGATATGGTTGTCATTATTCCACAGTCAAGAGAAAACAAGGCAAAACACTGCATACCAAAAGCCCCTACATCTATATGAGTCCTAGAATGAGGAAACAGCCTCTCATCTGAAGATCTAAGTGACTTTACTGTGAACTGGAGAAACAGGATGTTCTTTAAATAGGCAGAACTTAGAGTGTATAGAATATATATATATATATATATATATATATATATATATATATATATATATATCTATATTTATCTATATATCTATCTATATATATATCTATATCTATATATATATATATATATATATATATATATATATATCTCTGTATATATGGAGCCCCTTTAGTAGATCAAACGTTTACAAGTTTGAATCACATATGGACGAGACCATATGTTTGAACTTGTAAAAGTTCGATTGGACTGAAGGGAGATCTCCGTACAGTACAGAAAGGGAAGATTTCCCATTTCCGCAATGTAGTGCGATCTTAGAGTTGGTATATTTAAGTAAGAGGGTGTGGGGGGCGTAGCCCCCTGCTATAGATGTTTAGTTTTGTGTTTTGTTGTTTTATTTGTTTTTTCTTCAGTGTTCGAACTTTTACGAGTTGGAACATATGGTCTCGGTCATATGTGGTTTGAAATTGTAAAAGTTCAATCTACTGAAGTATATAGTATATATATATGTGTGTGTGTGTGTGTGTGTGTGTGTGTTCTACACTCCTCCTACCTTAGACTGTTTTTCTGCCTCTCCTTCACACTTCAGCCTCTCTCTTTAGCTATCTTCCTATCTCATACTGTTTGCATTTTGCTTCTCTTCTGACTCATCTTCTTTCATACTATTCCTGTCATTAATAATAATAAGTAAAAAAAATTATACTGTTGTTTTATTCATACATCAACAAAGTATTTTTGTATACTTTGTTATTTTACAATTTTGTTCTCCTGTATGCATTTTAATTTTATGTGGCTTTGTGAAGCTTTTGTGTATCCATTTGAATTTTATGTAACAGTTTTGGTGGATCTTTTCTCCTCAAGTGTCTGCTGAAAAAGGGTCTCTACCCAGTCGGACTAACTCGCTTAACAAATATCAAATAAATAAATAAATAAATAAATATGGAAGATCAGAGTTAAGATTTTAAAATTCAACCTGGTCACAAATAATAAACACTAGAGAATGCAGCAAATAACAATGATGTGACTGGTTAGAGAAGCACTAGTTAAAAGGCTTGTAGCGGAATTCCACACACACTGTAATTGACTTGAATTATCTTCCATGACGCCAAGTTAAAGCATGTCCTAGTAGTCAAGGAATAGCATAACTGCATGAATGTGTGTTGCAAAGAAGGAGTCAGTTGCTTTATCAGGGCAACATTCTTCATAGAAAAGAAAGATATTTTGAGAATAGTTCCAACATGGTTAGCCACGTAGTTAAATAGTAGGACTTGCAGGATTCCAGCTAACCAACGGCAAACATTAGGGAAGTACAAAAGGTAGAGTACAAAGTGAGTCTCCTAAGTTCTCTTTGGAGTATTTGTCTGAGAGACATACTTGAAGTAATGCTAAACAAAATCGGCCTCTTTGCTGATGACACAAAGATGGTAAAGAATGGAGGAAAAGTCTGGTGAAGGATTTGGAAAGGTTGAACAAATAGACTAAAAGGTGGCAGATGAAATTCACTGCAAACAAATGTAATGGACTGAACTTGAACCATGAGCAACTCCAGTGTAAAGCATCAGTAGGGGAAATGGAACTGATGACAAAAGAGCAAAAAACAAGACCTCTGCATTTTGATCACACCAGGACTGGGGCACTGGGAGTAGAGTGAGAGGGCAGTGGTAGCAGCAAACAGAATGCATGGGTGTGCCATAAGCTGAATAGATTCCACAAGCAAAGAGTTAATGTTGCCACTCTGCAGAGCAGTGACCATACTGCACCTTAAGTACTGCATGCTGTTCTGGAGGGCATATAAGGAAAGGGATTCCAGGCTGCTGTAAGGAAATCTGAGGAAGCTATCAGAACGATGTTCTGAAGGAAGGAAAATGATCAGAGACCACAGCACCCAGAGATTCTCTATCGTAAAACCAGAACAAACAAGGGAAACAAGACACAGGTGTACAATATCATGTCAGGAGGATCTCAGGGGTCATTCTAGATGAGAAGAGAAGAAAAGAAGGGTACAGGTAGCAGACTGTAGTAACAAAACTTATATCTTGATCTCTTAAAGTATTCTTCCCAGAGAGGGTTAAGGAGCCATGGAAGGGAATATTGGAATTAGTGTTGGAAGGAAATCCACTGAAACATTTACAGAAACATTGGATAGATGAAAACAGCTTCAAAGAGGGAAATATGGATGGCAAGGAAGAATGTTAAGTTTGTCTCCCTCTGCCATCACATTAATGTGTTGTAGTGCTATCGTCAATTATAAAAATGATTGTACATAAGAGAGTAAAATCCCACATGAATTCTCCCAATTACAATAAGGGGAGAAAGGAGGGGAGAGGAGCCTGCGTTGGATAAAGAGTTACTTGTACCAGCATTGCTTAGGCCTTTGCCTTATTGAGTTTCAGCCAACTAGCATCTCTCCACTGAAGATGGTATCCATGTAAAATCTGACATATGCTCTTGAGAAAAGGAGAGGTATAGCTAAATATTAAAACACAGCATTGACAATGTATACCTTGTGTCAGGTCTGTCAGTGAAAACAGACAGTATGAAGAAGAGCTAACATCCCTCATCAGTCTCTGCACGGGTCCCATAAAAATGTATACTACAAACCACATGTTTAGCATGGCCAGAGAGGTATGAAATGCCATTGAGCACTGTGGAAATTAAACCACAAAGGACTGAATGTATTCAATCAACATTCCTCAATTCCCAGTGGCATACACCACTGAGGGATCAGGGAAGACCAGGATAGAATATAACCAATATCCCTCAACATGAGAAGGTCAATTCTTTATCCATATCAAGGCGATATCCGTGTTGTATTTTGGTTGACAAGGACTCAGGATAACAATGTAAGGTAGGAACATAGCTGTGAGTAAATCACATTCTCAGTAAACTTGCTCAAAAAAGACAAGTTAGAACATTTCTAAGTGGCACCAACTGAGTAGTAGTTTCTACAGGGCAGGAGAGATGAAGGCTTCTCCAAACATAATTGGAAAAAAAAACAATCCCCATAGATATCTGGGCAACCAAGTACATCAGCAGACCTAGAGATAGGATGCAACATTTTGCTAACTTGTCAGTCCAGGCAGCAATCAATAGAATGTCCATGATTTCTTCAAAGATGGCATAACCAAACTTGCCCCATCAGAAGCCACAACAATCTATACAGGAGTAAATAAATGCAATATGGATATATATTTTGATTGACTGGGCAAATAAACTGAAAAATTTATATGGCTTCCTAAAATGGAGAGGATAAAAAAAAATCCTTAATCCTTATGAATAGTAAGGCATGCTGGTCTGCAGAATCTACTGGCCATCTTTAAAAGTGGAATTAGATGAGATGCAGAGATCACATCAGATAAGAGCATCACCATCTCAAATAAGACCTCTGTATGACCTACTACACATTGGATATAAGTAAATAAGAACATCTCCTTCTTATGCGAGACCTCTGTATTGCATTCCACATATTAGGTCTCAGTAGATAAAACATTGCCTTCTTGTATGAGATCTCTGTATGGCATACCTTGTCAGTAGATAAGATCATCTCCTTGTTACATGAAACCTATGTATGCTATACCAGTTGTCGTTTATCTTTAGTGTGGCCAGAGATGTATGAAATTATGTCATTGACCACTGTGGAAACTGCAGCCTTGTGAGTCCTACCTCTTTATGTTACACCACATACTGGGCAAAAAAAACTACATTTTTCTTCAAGCAAGTATATCCTGAGCCATTTACTTTCCAGTTATCACCCAGGCCATATAACTTTTAAAGATTATTATCAGATGATGCTCTCAAGTTACAATAGGGTTTGGGTGCACACACTCTGGTGCAATCAGATCCAGGGCTTCACTTACAGCCATGTTATAATTATATATGAAAAGACAAATTTAAGAAGTCAGTGAATGTCTATGTAGTTGTACGTATAAATATAGATGACTTGGAGGTGAATGACAAGAGCAGACAATGACAAAATCAAACAAGAAAAGGAAAACAGTTGACATAGAATGGTTGAGGAAGTTCCAGGAGACAAAAATGACAGACTAGCTGGTAAGTTACTAATGCATACTGAACTACTCATGACTATGAGGTCCATAGAGCATTTGCAGAAAAAAATAAAGACAACTTAGGAAGAAACTACTTGGTCCTGTTATCCCCTCTTACTCAAGTAAGTTAGGAGCAGATATTCCCCATTCCAGGGGAAATTACAGGGTATTTAGGAAAGGGAGGAGTCTAGCTTCCAAGAGATGGAAAGAGACAGTATAAAGGAGGTGCAGGTTCTCAGGGAATATAACTTGAGATATGGTACTGTGAGCACTCACTCAACAGACAAGGTGACAAACATTCATCCGCACTAAGCACTACTTATTTTGACCATGGTAAGAGGAAAGACTGGCTGTATGTGTAAGTAAAAGGAATCTATCAAGGCTGAGGTAGAACTGTTTAAGTGTTGCAGAGTGAAGCATTGTTTGGTAGGCAGGTAAAAAAGTGGGTATATATTGTGAAAAACTGAGGGGCTGCCAACCCAGCCAGAGAGAATTTTGTAAATAATTCTATGTCATTGTAAATATTAATATCATCCACAGGCTTGTGTAACAAATGTAAGAAAATTGTGTTATGTTCTGAGCTTCAAAACTGTAACCCTGCTGGAACAATGCTGATAAATAATTTTACAATGTGTTATAAAGCCATTTTATCTCAAGCTAGGAAACAGAATGTCTGGGCTAGGAGATTAAAAAGAAATGTTAAATTATGAGTTCTGTTGGCCTGGGAACTAAATCAGAGAAGTGACAAGAATGATGTAATCTGAAATGACTCAGCAGTAATGTGTATTATCAGAAAAAAAGTATAGCATTTTGTATTTTGTTCTGAATCTGACAACAACTCACCAGCACTTGCTTTGCTCTGTAAGTAAGATATTTAGTACAGTGATTTCTCTTAGAGATAAAAATAGTAAGATTAGTCTGGCTGTTTTCTATATTTATGTAAGACTATCCTACAATGCTGTTTTAAAGTATTTCCTGTGATTTCTGAACTCTCTCTTGTCATGTTGAATTGATGAGTATTGACTTGTGTTTTTATTATTTATTATTAAATATTCTAAACCTTTTAACTGTGGCAGTTTTGTGTAGAGATAATTTAAACTCTTTGGCTACTTGCATGTATTTGGTGGTAGTGTATAAGCCACTCCAATAGCCTTAGCCCTGGGTTACACTTATAATTTGGATAACAGTAACATTATACATTAGAATTGGACACCCTTTGGTAAAGGCCTTTATATTAGCTGATAAGAGTAGCTGGTGGCAGTGGATTACTACCTTACAGCCTGGGCAGAAGGGGGCATAGTTAGTGAACCTGTGCCAGCCTTCCCCCAGCAGTGTCTGTGCGTTTGTATATAAATCAAATCTCAAGGAGAGGGTACTGGAGGTTTTGGCTTCACTATTCAGCTGAAATCTGAACCCTATAGCTGTGCCAGTGGGGAGTCTTATTGGGGATCTGGAGAGAAAAGGTGAAACCAGCCCCGGACTGACTGATCTCTGTGTGCTCTTAAGGGAAATTGTACTTTACTGTGTGCGTACTTGTTATCCTCCCAGTGTGGATGCCCCTCACTGGTGTTAGTGGTGAGGACTGAGGCTCCTTGATTACTGGGTCAGTGCATAGGCATCACATATATATTTATAAATATATACAGATTAGATGATTCTTAAGTTGCTTCCTCACTTCCTTCCATTTCCTTCAACATATCAAAGAAGCCCGTTTCAGAAAGAAGAACATATCTTCATCTGATTATTTTGGTTTATAACTTCTTCCTTGTTTTACTATTTGCCTTAGAGAGGTGGTGGGTAGCAGTGTAGGTTGTGAGGGGATGTGACTGAGTGCATGTACAGGAATGACATCAGGCAGGTCAGCAGGAAGCAGTCTGCATCCACATGTCTGCCACTGCTGATTTAGAAATAAAGATTAGTGGTAAGCTTTGGTGTTGGCATATACGTTTAGAGCAAGTACTGGGAAAAACTGAGGCCTGGAATTCAATCAAAGACAATAAGCCAGATTAGGCTATCCTCATATTATCATAGGTTTTGGTTATCTATTAAGCCTAAAAGGATAAGGAGTAAGCCTGGTTATTCTATGACCAAATATTCAATAAGAGGATGGGCATGGATAATGTTTTTCGTAGGGGCATTTTTCTTCCTCAGCATCTGAAATGAAAGTGTTGGATCAAACCCAGCAGGAATCTCAGCTGCACATTCAGTACAACCAGATGCACATGGACTTCTTCTCACTTTGCCCATGTTTGTATAGCTTATGATGATGGACAGACTGAGTTTAGGTCTCACAAAAGGGATATAGGTACAGTTCCATTCCAAAGGCCACAGTAAGAAAGGAAAGACATTCTGGGTCCTTTTGCAGCATGAAAGGAGGCATGTCCAGATTTTCACAGAATGTCCAGATTTTTGTCTCATGTTTTTGGTCTGTCCCTCACAAAATGTGTAGTTTTCTCGAAAATCATTGGGATGATCTGAAGACTGAAGTCACTAAATAATGACATACATTGGAGTTTCAAACTTCAAATCCTTCAGAAAATGCATGCCAACACAAACCCTGTTATTCTAGTAATAGCAATATTTAAAATCAGTCCCTATTTTGGGCCTTTGTCCCCCTCCCCCCATTACATCAGGCTTTGTCCAGATTTATAGCACTAAGAGGTTGAGAGGTATGAAGGGAGGTCAATATAAGGGGTCCTTTCAGGGGACTGAAGAAAGGATTTGCCTGAGAGGCTTAGACACTAACAGCTAAATACTTCACTCAAACAGGAATAACTGAACAAGTTGTTGTCATGCTGTCCTAATTGTGACCTTTGAGTTGTTGGTAAAAGTTTTTGTATTGCAAGCAGATCTACCCATCACATGCAGAAGGAGTAAGAGCATAATACCAGTTGTAGGAAGGGAAGAGATAGCCTGCACATTTTTGAAAAATGTATTTTATTTATTTTATTTATTTTACATTTGTTTACTGGGATAGTCTGACTGGACCAGGCCCATTTACAGCGGAGGACCGGGGAGAAAAGCTCCACATTTACAAAACAGACGGAAATGTAAAACAGACAAAGAAAATATCAACAATGTATGAAGTAATCAAAAAAATATGGTTACCAAGGGAAATTTCATGCTAGAGATAAAGAAATTATAGCTGTGGTACTGCAGCATATATACAGTAAGTATACTAGGAAGGAAGGTATATGAAGAAGCAAAATAAATGTTATGTAATACATGGACATAGCCAGGTGTTCATAAGATGTGATTATGTGCGTTTTTGAATAGTGTGGTAGTGGATGCAGAAGTCAGAGAAGAAAAATAAGTGAAAGCAGGCTGGGATGCAGGTCAGTTAAACAGTGTAGGATATCACTCACAGGGATGGTACCAAAATGATAAAGAAAGTATTGCTTCAGTCAATACTTGACTTATCCAATAACAGCGCAGCCAGGAAAGCTGTAAAAGTGCAGTACTTTTGTATAATGTAGTCCAGTTTATCCTGGTAGCCCCCACCCCATGGTTAGTTAAGCTGGACACTGAGCCAGTGCTCCAGTTGCTTCCCATACACTGCCAAGACTGACATCTGCTGCTTTTACAGCTGGGTGGTAAATTCTATTAAAATAAGGCAATGCTCATGGGTTGTGCAATGGTCCATCCAGTACCTGTGCCATGGGTTAGACATGCTACTGGTGGCAGATAAGCTGAAAGGCTCAGCTAAGGATTGACTTTTCTGTTTCTTTTAATAGATATTGAATCACAAATGTTTAGGATATCCGGCAGAAAACTCTGAACCTTGAATAAGAAAAATCAGCACACTAGCCTTAAAAAAAGAAACAAGGATCAGAGCATAATGTTCTTGTTGGGTCTTTTGAACTTTAGCTGTAGGGTAGTGGCTCCAAGCCAGAACATTACTAGGCTGCTGGCTGATGTGCTGAAAAAAAGCAGCTCCAAAAGTATCTCAGAGTCACAATCTCAAGGAAGGTGAGGGAAGACGTGAAGGGAACATGTTATCATTAATCGCAGTCTGTCAAGATTAACAAGAGCACAAGGAAAGTATACAGAGTTGCTCTTTCTCCACTGTTGAGCAACTGTGGATTTGGTATATTTAATTAGGGGAATGAGAGTGTCCCCTCCACATATGGCTTTGTCCTTCTGCAAAAAAAGCTTTAGTCTGTGTTCGCTGTAAGCTACGTTTAGCAATTTTTGTTGGATGTTTAGTCCATTGGGCAGGTGACTTGATAAGTAATCATGAATCCCAAATCAGGTTATGAATGACATTTCTGGAAGAATTTAATGGGGTGCTTTCTGGCAGCAGAGGTGGGGACCACTGAGTTACAGCTAACCATGTACAAATAGGTAGGGCAGGGTACCTGGGAGACAAATGAACTGCTTGCCTTTGGCCTCACCATTGGTGGTAGTCAGAAATTCAGCACGATATGACCTTTTTTGGAGTAGATGCCCATTTGGATAGCTGCTTAGGTTCAAGATCCAGAGCTGACCAACAGGAAAATAATGCTTAGCTTGTACAATCGCATAATAGTACTTCCTCTCAACATGATAATCTCAACATCATATAGAGTTCAGATGTTGTTCAGCCAGCAAGTACTAAAGATACTTAGAACTTTTTTTTTCTTTTCTTGTAGATATTTACCAGGTCAAGTTAACAAAATTGCTGAATTCTGTTCTGTTTGGGGCTAGACAGCTTTTATTCTTTGGCTCTTGAAAGAGAACTGCTGCAAACAAAGACACCAAAAAATGAATAGGTGAAATGATAGTACAAGCAGGATCCGATAATACAACAGAGCTTGCAGAGTACTTAATGCCTTTGTAAGTATTCTTCTATCAGTGGGCCAGCAAAGGCTATTATTATGGCTAGTCTTAATGAATACAGCCTTTAGGTGGAATGAAGTGAGCACAGTTAAAGATATCTGGGTGCACTTAATAGTGCTTCAGTTTTGCATTTCCAGCCCTCAGTTTGGTAGACTTAACATCTTCTCACTGTCTGGTGCTTTGTATAAAGAATGGGCCAGGCTTCAGGTGCATCACAGAAGCATAGGAACAATAAGAGGCCTAGCCATATACACCTTTAAGCAGACACACTTAAACGTAAATGCCACCCTTTGTGAGCCTGTAATAGTGTCCACCTCTCAAATAAATCAGGGCTATACATGATAAACCTGGTGTAAATTTATCTCTACCCATCAAATCATAAACAGTAGCCTTAAAAGCTGACAGGGTAGTACATTGCTTCACCTACAGTGCAAACTTATTCCATAAGATGGCAATACATTGAATTTGGAACCTATCTTCCAGTGAGTCTTCTTTGTGGTGTAAATTTAGGTTCCTAGTATAAATGTTTGTAGAGCCTCTAGTTTGGTCAAGCAATTGGAGGTAAACAAGAATTGGGTCTTTCTTTGTTTGAAAAGGTGTGACACTGGTCACCTTGGAGCTACTGGCAGGCTACAAAGCATAAGGAGAGCTGTTTGGGATAGCTGAAGAATTTAGTGTCATTCATTTTTTTATTTGTTAAAAAAGATTTGGGCCTTTCCAGTTGAGTAATATGATTGGATATGTACATACCAAAGGGGACACTATATTCTATGATGGCTCTAATAAGGGACCAGTATTGTGGTAGGATGGCTTATTTATATCTTAAAGATATTCCCCTGGATACCAACTGGGCTACACAGGATTTCCTGACTATCGTGGAAACATGATGATCAAATGAGAGAGTTAACCATATAAGTAGCCATGTCTCTTATGACCAAATCTGTTGAAGAAGATTACCACTTTAACATATAAGGTGGAAACGGCTGTTTTGCCAAACATTACTATAATAGACTTTCTTGCATTTAGTTTGAAACCATTTTTAGTATACAAGGTATGTGCATATATCAGCCGTTTTTGGAATAGTTTAGTATCAGTGGATGAGTGAATAACAATGCCCAGCTTGCAGGCATCAGGAAACTTGGTCAACCACATTTCAGGAATACTGGCTTGGATGTCTGCAAAATAAATACCAAACAGTAGAAGGCCCAGTACTGACCCCTGTAGTACCACACTATTTACAAGTATACATTTAGAGAGGGTATCAGCAACTCATTACCTGGGATCTATTTGAAAGCGAGCTTGCAGTCCATTGGTCAATGGTAAGAGCTTATATTAAATATAATTTGTCTCTAAGTTTTCAATAATAATCAGGCATCACATGGACCAATAGGAGCTGCTGACACAAGACTTACTGCCTGTTCTCGTAAAGGGCCTTCATGCAGTCAGTATGGATTATCACTCTTTCATACATTAGCTACTATGGCTGCAGTTTTATATCATTAAGTATACGGGATAAACAAGCTACAGTGAGATCTAGTTCTGGTGGCATTAAACCAATGGCTGAGAGCATACAAGATAAGATTAATCTTTCAAGACTCAAGTGTGAGTCCCAGAATAAGGAAACTGAATGAATGAAAATGAGAAATTATATATGCTAAGTCCAAAAGACACATCTTAGAGTATTTCTTTTCTGAGGATGGTAATTTTAGAGTTCATATATATAAGTAGTAGGGTAATGAGGTTTGTAGGGACCTTGCTCCCCACAAAAAATAATTCGAATGGTAAAGGAGAACAGCGATTGTCTATATTTGCTGTTCTCCCTTAGTTTTGCTTTTTTGTCTTAGTTCTGGGAGTCAGAACTGTAGGCCTTAGAATTACAACAGGAAACTCTCTTATTGATTCATTTGGAGGAAGTGATTTAGACTGCATAACAAAAACTGAAGTATGTTTAAAAATGTATTTATAAGTATTCTAGACTTGAGTATACTTCCAGATATTTGCTCACTGTTAGATTAAACAAATTGTCATATATATGGCAGCATCATAAGTGGAATCGGTCATTTGAAATACAATTTACACCAGAACGAACTGTTGTTAAAGTGCTGAAATAAACACTGATATACCAGACTTAATAAAAATTAGTTTAGTTTATGTGTTAATGTATCTGCCAATAACCAACAGAATGACTGGAACTCACGACAACACCAACTAAAGCACAAAACACTGTCAGTAGAAGAATATCATCCACACTTTTATTATTTATTATTCTTGAACACATAAAAACTCAAAAGTTTAAGCGCTTTCATCAACAGTTACAACACAGTAGTTCTTAAATACTCTAAAAAACCGTAAAATTGTAAAATTAAATAAAACAGTTAACTCCAGCATTGGTATATTTTTGATGAGAAGTACACATGACAAAGGAGCTTGAGAACAGACAATATTGTTCTGGTTTCCCACTCTCTGGTAAGTGAGATAAAAGTGACCCTAGAAGAAGATGATTTAGTATTCAGGTACAAGTAGCCAGAAAAAGGAGGGAAAAAGAGGGGCAGGCTTTTTTGGACTTTAACATGTATAGCACAGTCAGCCCTTCTTCTCAGTGGACCAATGAAGTGAATGTTTCCATGCACCCTCCCTATGACTTCATCAAACTGATATACCTAATGCCAAAAAAGGAGTGTGATCAAGAGATGGAATTAGGTTCACCCCTCCATCTGCCTGAAGAGACAAGTTATACAAAATGTGCCTGCCCAGCTAGAGGGGATGTGAATGCCTGCATATGATAGGGAAGGGGCTGAGGTTAGAGTAAACTAGGCTAAAAAAACATTGGTATGGTGCAAGGTACAGCCTGTGTTGCAGGAAGGCTGACACCTCCTAAAATGTGAATGGTTAATATTGGTGGAAGGGCACCTTCAGCATCCCAAGGGAATGGGAAGTAATAAGTGTGATGAATTTATGATTGATCTAACTGAGCTACTTGAGGAAAGTTGCTATGGTCTCCCAGGAAGCTGATGACATAATATTTGAACCTGATATGGTAAAACAGTGATTTATTATCAAATAGTAAATTAATGTTAGTGCACAGTGTGTGGGTACACCCCCAAGGAGACTTATGGAATACATTTGGGAAATAGGCAGTAACCTTATGGAAAGTACTTCAGCACTTCATGAGCAGATTACAGGAACAGCCTTTATGGTCTATCTACCATTTGAAATTATACCAGAGATAATCCAAATTGGCAAGTGATTGCTCTAGTTGATGAATGAACTGTTGCTAACTGGCAGATGAATGAAATTACTCGACAGAATCATAAGTGATAGCTGTATAAGTAGAATGAATCACTCAAAAAATAATTTAGTTGTTGCCAGAATATTGAAATAGGGGAATATATTGTAATGTTAATAAAATAAACTCAATGTATATGTAAATAAACTCTGGTCAAAATAAAACCGACTGAAGACCTAAGAGTGAGCTGTTTGCCTCGCTGACAATGACAGTAAAGGGGAGAGTGATGGAGTGAGTCAGACATTGAAACATGCAACAAGAAAGTACCCTGAGCTTTCGCTCACGTAGATGCATTAAAGCACAGAAGATGTTATATGTTTATTCAGCATACCACGACAGAATTTTATACTTCTGCAGCTCAGATGCTTAAGTAGTCTTAATATGTAATCTCTGCTGTGTGTAGAGTTTAGTTTTGATTGGATTCTGCAGAAACATATGAATGTCAGTTTAAAGAAAAATCAATATAGAATTACCTTACAGACATTTAAATAGCATACTTTGTACTTAATAGTAAAACCACATTCATAATTACCCTAGAGATTTACAGAACTACTTTATGTGACTAGAACAACGAGCAACAAATGCATAGTTGTTGTTGTTGTTGTTGTGTCTTTTGGCTTTTCCCGGTTAGGGGTCGCCACAGCGGAACTCCGGTCCGCTAATGACTGGCAGTAGATTTTTACGTGCTGGCTTGCCGGGCCTAATGCACAACCTTCAACGAAGGAACGCCCATTCACGCATGTTGCCACACAGAAGACGCTCTAACTGAGAATCGAACGCAGTATATAACAAATGCATAGTTAAATGTTACAAATAATGTTTGGTGTACAGAACTGTCATGTAGACATGATTACTAACAAGCAGCACAGAGGTGATATTTAACAATCCAATATAAAATGCAAAACACGTGGAAGCAAATTATGTTAAATCGCTGAAGGTGTGGCTATAAACAAGGCTTTCAACACAGCAAACCACTACAAAGAAACCAGGCTACATATATATATATATATATACAATCCACACTGCTATAGGGTCAGAATAAAAAAAAAAAAAAAAGAAATAATGTTAAGGATGACTCCAGTTACATGGGCATGAAAAGCAAACATCTAATGTGCGATGCAGTGTTTAGGACCAACGCAGTGTACTAGTGAACGTTAAATTATATTTTGAAATTTATTGGAGAAGGTACACAATACTCCCTCACACCTCAAGCCACAAATGGCCTTTCAGGGGAACTCATTATGCGCATTTTTCCTTTATTAAATAGTATACTTAATTAAAATCAACCTAACACAATCCTTTGAAATTAGCATATGTTCCGTAAAAGCACTTAGGTTCCCTGCTTTCTTAGTTAAACTTTGCCCTGCAAAAATGCATTTTATTACGAGATGGAAACTTTCTCTTAGTGGTGCAACTGCTTCAAATATATAGTCCCTTTCATGTTTTCAATAATCACAGCAATTTTAAATATGAAACACTCATAGTTAATGCAGCAGCATGTACAACACATTAGTGCCATCTAGTGGTTTTGTTTAACTGTCACAACTTTCTTTTACTAAAAGGCATGCTATAATTCAGATATGGTACACGCATTGTAGGAAAGTATCTCACAAAAACGCATGGAAAATGCCAATTCAAGGTTAGGAAAACATATGAGACAAGTAACTGCATGCCCACCAGATATCTGGTGCAAAACACATATGCAAATGTGCTACACAGCTTGAATAAGCCAGCTATTATGCTTCAGATACAGCCAGCCTTTATCTGCTATCAGAGAGGAAATGTATGTACTGCAGTTGTAATGAGGAACTGCCACTGTTCATCCGCCCATTTTATAATTGCTTACACGAATGGCATTTTGCTCTCTCACTTTTTGACTGAAAACTACAATTTATTTAGTAGCAAAGCAGCATCCAAGCTGTAATTGCAGGGATCAGTGCATGCTCATGTGAGCAACTGTATACACATGCACTTATATGTGCAGACACACACACACACACACACACACACATATATATATCTAGACAGCTACATATTTATATCTATATATATATATATATATATATATATATATATATATATATATATATATACACACACACACACACACACACACACACACACACACACACACACACAGCAGCTAAAAGGTGTCCTGCCGTTGGTGCACAGATGGAAGAAAAGAAGTTCAAAAAACCAAGTTCATAATATTATGACATCAGTCACAGAGTACTGATCCATGTGAAATGGAATTTAGCAGTAATAGTTGTAGTAGTTGTAGTAGTAGTAGAGAACATAGAAAATGAGCCCAGTGATCTTTGATATTTCTGGCATGAAGATTTTGCAGGCTGCCCACAAAATGGCATGCCACTACAGCCCTGGTGAGCATACCTCACATGCCCTCAGAGTACACTGTACAGTAATCATACAAAAGGGTGCACAGTTCTGCCTGCTGCACACATTCATGGTGTGTGTTAGTGTCCAGGATCTTCTCCTTTGTAGGGTAATTTGTACTATAAAATTGTAACCAGTGAATCTAATATTGCAGGATGTCCCCCTTCATGGGTCCTATAATGGGGTTGAAACCCACACAGTAACACCGCTAAGGTGGAAGGAGACAAAGAATCACACCACGCCTACCAAGAAATTTGTGCAACCCAGAAGCCATCAACTGCCAAGAGAAAGGCAAATGCTACCAGCTAGAAAGAGACAGAGAGAGGTCAAACAGAGACTCTGCTGTTTTTTTCTCATGAGAGAAAAATTAACTACTTACAACATATGGTACTACCCAACAATTTCCCCCCTTTACATCTTTCAGTGTACAATAATATGCCATCTGATTTGGTCTAGTTCCACTCTATTATGACACAGATGGAAAGGTAAAGTCAAAGGACTGGAGCACATAGGTTCATAGGTTCATAGGTAGGTACTAGGCTATCTGCCCAAGGGCATTTATAAGCCTAGCCAGAATGTGTTGGCTTTCGCCTCCCTTTTAGATTAGTTTCCTGTCCAGCAGGGCCACTGATGTAATCCCAGGTGTAAATTTACGATTTCCCATCCACTCGTCAAGATTTCTCTTGAAGAGAGTCAGTGAAGGGCTTTGCCTAACATAGATTGGGATTCTATTCCAGAGCGAGAGAAGTCTCTGGACAGGAATCTGTCCCTCCAGCATGTCCTGTTAATTGTTGTGCTGAGGTTTACATCCCTAGAGCATGTGGCTCTAAGAGATTTAGTTTTCTTTAGGTGGAGCATGTCCATTAATTCAGCGTCAGACATGACCTTATATGTAAGGCAGAGGTCTCCGCTGACAGAGGCGGTAAGCAGCCGAGTAGAGCTGGAGTTTCTTTAGCCGGGCTGCACAGGGCATCTGTTTGAGGCCCATGATCCTCATGGTGAGGTACTTCTGGGGTCTTTCCAGCTGTTGCAGGTGTCGAGTAAGGTACATCCCAAATGGGGCATTGTACTCTATTATGGGCCTGATGAGTGATGTGTAGAGGGGCACAATAACCTCTTTTGATCTAGATGTGAACCCTTTTGTGATGAGGTGGGCTACATAGGATTTTCTAACCACTTTTGCAATGTGATTATGAAAGGAGAGGTTGCTATCTACTTGGGTCCCAAAGTCCCTAATTACATCTTCCGAACTTAGTGGACTACCTCCTATGTGGTACTTTGTGGGCACTTTGTTCTTACCAAAGGGGATGACTATGCACTTTTTGGCATTTAGCTTAAGGCCATGATTCTGACACCTGGTATTCGTCTCAGTGAGACTTTCTGGAGGATGTCTGTGTCAGCCGGGGAGTCGATTATGGCCCCCAGTTTGCAGTCATCTGCAAACTTGGACAGCCACAGTCCTCCCGTACTTGCCTGTACCTCAGAGAAGTATATACTGAACAGGAGGGGTCCCAGGACTAAGCCCTGTGGGATGCCACTTATAACCGGTTTGGAGTCGGACATAGCACCCACAACTGTGACCATGTGAGTTCTATCCACGAGCCAGTTTGCAACCCATCTTGTGACATAGGGGTTAATGTTCAAGCTGGTGAGCTTATCTATAATGTCTGAGTGGGGAATGGTGTCGAAGGCCTTTGCGAGGTCCAGGTAGGCTGTGTGGACTACCTTTCCTTTGTCTATGGCCTTGGTAACAGTTTCAAAGAAGTCAACCAGGTTTAGGAGGCAGGATCTGCCTTTAACAAAGCCAAATTGGTAGAGTCCAGTGTCTGGAGGTTCCCAATGTCTCTGTTAATGAGTTCCATGATGATGCGCTCCATGGCTTTGCAGACCAAGCTAGTCAGACTTATAGGGCGATAGTTCCCAGGGTCCGTTGTGGCATCACCTTTGTGGAGCGGGATAACTGTTGCTGTACGCCATTCTTTGGGTACATAGCCTGTGGTGAGGCTGAGTTTTAACAGTGAGTTTAGGTGAGGGGTTAGTTCGTTTCGGAGCTTGTGTAAGACGCAGCCTGGGATGCCATCCGGTCCCTCTGATGCTGTGTTTTTTGCTTTGGAGAGGGCTGTTTTCACCTGTGTGTCTGTGATGTCTGGGGCTCTACAATCTTCTGGAATGGACACGGGCCCTTTTGGGGGTGGGGGGGTAAAGTTTGCACTGAACCTGTCAGCCAGGATGTTGGCAATGTCAGTTGGTTCAGTGTATTTTTTGTCGTTTTGCACTAGCTCAGAGCCTATCTGAGATTTTCCACTTAGGTTCTTGACATAGCTAAAGAAGGCTTTATGATTATCTTTAGTGTCTTTGGCAATTTTTCTTTCGAAGTTGGCTTTGGATGATTTTATGAGGGATCGTAGCTTCTTGCTGGTACTGATTAGGGATGCCTTCCCTTTTTGGGATTTTGCTCTATCCTGTAATAGTTTCCTCCTTCTGTTGTAGAGCTTATTTATGGCCGGGGTCCACCAGACTGGTTTCCTCATTTTGGAGGAGTGAGTCTTTGTTTTGCTTGGGATGGCTCGATCCATGCATTCCTGTAGATGCACACAGAAACTTTTGAAAAGGATTCTGCAGTTTGGGCTGCATTTTCCCCTAGCAATGGGGCTTTGAAACTTTCCACCTCGGTCCTGAGAAGTGTGAAGTTTGCTGTTGAAAAGTTTTTTACAGTGGTTTCCTTGACTGTGGGTAGGGTCGGGATGTGGATGCCTAGTGTGATTAGTTTATGGTCTGATCTTACTAGCAACGGGTTTACCTCTGATGTGGAACATTGATCTCCCATGTTGGTGATGATTAGGTCCAATATGTTGTCACCTGTCGTGGGAGTGGTAATCAGTTGTTCCAGGGCGTTTGAGTTTATAAACTCTAGGAAACGGGCAAAGGAGTTTGTACTTGAGTAATTTTCCCAGTCTATGTTAGGGTAGTTGAAATCACCCAATATCATGGTGTTGGGTAGGATCTTCATATTTTCCAGTGTTCTCAGGAATGCTGAGTGGGAGTCCTGAGACAAGGTGGGTGATCTATAGCAGGCTACAAACTGAAAAGCAGTTTTGCCCACTGTTAGTTGCACATGGATGGTCTCTGAGGCCTCGTGTTGTGCTACTAGCCTGGAGGTGTGGGAATCCTTGATGAAAATGAATACACCCCCGCCTTTTGTATTTCAGTCCAGGTTTTGGGGCCGAAAGGTATGGTAAGAGTTGCAGCCTGGTAGTGCTGGGGTGCTCTCTGGAGCATTGAACCAGGTTTCTGTTACTGCACATATGTCGATTTCCTCATTACTGAGGGGTGCCTCAAGTGCGTGCATTTTGAGGTTTAGACTTCTGGCATTGAGTAGCATTACCCTCAGTTTTTGGTTGCTTGTGTTGTTTATGGAGGTGGGTTTGTCTTTTGAACCTTGCCTAAAAAAGGTACTATGGGGGCGGCAAGAACCTTGGCTAATATTTGAAAGCCCAAGGGCGACAGATGCAAGCCGTCTCTGGTGAAGCAGCGAGGCTTGTCGAGCATGTCATCCCAGGCTGACAAACACTGGATCCCCTTTGAACGACACCAAAAGCTTAGCCAATTGTTAAAATTTATCATTTTATCTTTATACTGTGCCATCATTCTTGGTGAGGGCAAGATGCTACTCAGGGTCAGGGTCATACCGGTCTGGGCTACATGATCTGAGAGCTCCTCTATGTCTCTTTTCATGTAGTCCAGGGAGGTATGTCTCAGGTCGTTCACACCAACATGGACAATGACAGAGTCATATTTATACCTGTTATGGAGTGACCTGAGTGCATGTGTTATGTGGCGGATCCTGGCACCCGACAGGTAGCTTACAGTGTCCTTCTCCTTGTTCAGTCTAGTGAGTGGGACGTCAGTGTGCCTGTCACATCATGTCCATGAACTCAAAGGTTAAATGCTGTCAGAAGTGGTAAGACCTGAAGTATATACAAGATCGTAGGTTCATAGGTGTTTACTAGACTAACGACTACAAGGGCTTTTTTAAGCCTAGCCATGCATCCCAAATATCTGACAAGTTCTACTGCCCTTGGTACGTATAAGCAGTAGCTTGGGAGATGAAACATTTACAAGCAGGGGCCTGGCAGAGTAACAGCCTACCTGTGTCCACTAGAGACATAGGTGCCAAACCAAGGATGAATTTCCTGTTCCACATCTAACTGTCCAAATTATACATGAATTTGGTTAGGGAGGAACTCTGCTTCACATGGAGAGGAAGCCTGTTCCAGGGTAGTCTCAGGGATACATGCCTGTCCAAAGCAGATCGTATTTGTATCATAGGCAAGGTTTAAGTCTTTAGAATGAGCAATTCTGGTGCTGTTTGTTTTGCAGATATGTAGGAGGTCCATCAGAGTGGGGTCTCACTATGCCTTGTACGCCAGGCATAGATCTCTCCTCAACAGCCTGTAGGAGCCAGAAGGGCCTTGAGACGGTCTGCATATGACATATTACTTACGCCCTGTATTATTTTAGTAAGGAACCTCTGTGGACATTCCAATTTTGGATAAGCATGGTTAGGTACACACCAAATAGGACATTGTACTGAATGATAGGTCTGATGAATGCTGAATATAGTGGAATAATGACTTCCTTGGACCTAGATGCCATACTATTGTTTATATGTTGCACAACACAGAATGATTTCCTCACTGCTATAGACAAGTGATGATCAAAGGCTAGATTACTGTCTGTGTGTCCCCAAGTCCCTGACTAATAGGTCAACTCATAGGGGTGTGTTTTCAATATATTTACAAGGGTGGATGACTTCCAGAAGAATACTATTATGCATTTCTTGGCATTTAGTTTTAGTCTATGGCTCTGTCACCAGTCGTTTGTTTGTGTCATTCCTTACTAGAAAACATTTGTGTCTGGGGGAGTCAATGATAGCTCCTAATTTGCAATCATCTGCAAATTTAGTCAGACAGAGGCCACTAGTATTGGCCTTGACTTCAGAGAAGTAAATGCCAAAAAGGAGCAGTCCCAGGACAGATCCCTGAGGAACTCCACTTGTGATTGGCCAATTCTAACTTCCTGGGTCCTGTCTGTGAGCCAGATGGCTATCCACTGGGTGACATAAGGGTGTGTACCTAACCTCTTCAGTTTGTCAACAATGCCTGAGTGGGGTATTGCATCAAATGCCTTGGCCAGGTCAAGGTAGGTAGCTTGAATCATTTTGCCCTCATTCATTGCTTTGGTGATCATCTCAAAGAAGTCCACCAGGTTGAGCAGGCATGACCTGCCCTTGAAGAAAAAGCAAGTAATTGCCGCTGACTTGTGGTAAGTCTGTTGGAAGATGTCATAGGGTTTTCATAGCATATTACAGAAGTAGATTGGCAGGCCTTTTTTTCAATGCAGATATGGCTGCGTTCCAAATGTTTCCTAGCCAGGTTTCAAACCCAGGACTACCAGATAGTACTTTTGTGCCTTAACCTCTGTGCTGTCAGGCTCATCTCAGACATAGCTACAGACCCTCTCTTCATGGCAATTTTCTGAAAACTACAAATCTACGGATCCAGAAATTCAGTTTCTTACTGACTACAAATAGAATAACTGAATAGTCTGAGAAAGTGAACTCATATTGCAGGGAGAAAAGAGTCATTAAAGTATATAATAGTTTTGATTTTCAAGAGCAAGAGAGAAAGAGACAGTGTAGTTTGTGATTATTTAGAATTTCAAAATTATTGCAACTCAAGAAATTTTGCTATATATCCACCATGCTTCCTAATGAAAGGGAACTGTTTAATGATCAGCCATCATACGTCTGGTCACAAAACATCGCAGACACTCAACCACAAGCAACAGTCACACTAAGGAAAACTTGGTAAAAAATAAATGCTTGCATCCCACAACTTTGGTGACTGTGTCCTACATACATACACATTCTACTTATATATAACAAATCTTACAGGACAGTATCTTGGGAAAGGAGAAATCCATAAGATATTGATATTTAGGTGAAAAAACAGGTTTTCAGTTAGTGACTGCACATAAAACTTGCCATCATTAGGCATCATAGACAAGCCTAGCACCCACAACGTCCTCTTAGGTGGCTTGTTGAGGGCCCTGCAGATATCAGCCTCACATTTCCTATCATATGCACTCAGGGTGGGGTGCAAGTGCACAGGGGGCAAAATTCACTGGGCTTTTTCCATTTTATACCTTTGTCATTTCTATCAGTGCTGGTTCCATACTTATCTTTGTCATTGAAGACTACATTGAGATTTAATTTCTTCACATACAGTTTAACATCTAGCACTGTTTCCACCAAGTTACTTCTGTTAAAAGGTATAAAAGTCAGACCCTTACCTAAGATTTCTTGCTCCAGCGGAGTTAGTGGTTTTGTCAACTGGTTTCAGATCTTAGTCCTTTTTTGTTGTTGGTTCTGCATCAGTGGTTAAATATAGTTCTACAGTTGTAGCTTATAATGTGTTGTCATGTTTTGTTTGCTAGAAGCCCACTGATGCAGATTCTCATTTTACATGTGTTACAAAATAGACTAATAAAGTCTGGTGATAACCTTGTAAAAGTAGGCATTTTCAATGTTCAAAATGTAAACAACTCTATTAGATGGACCTAATGAAGCTCAGGGGAAAAGTGTTTTCTTAAATACAGTTGTAGCTCATAATGTGTTTTCATGTTTTGTTTGTTAGAAGTTAAAAATAAAAATGAAACCTTTTAACTAAGATTGAGGTTCCACAGGCCGCTGAGCTGGTAAGCCCTCATGGGTCTTTCAGGAATATTCAAATAAGGACTAACCTCTAAGTTATGGGATTGGATCCTTGTTTTTCCATCTCCCAGATTTTCCTCCAATCAGTTCCCATGGAATTTCCCACCAATGTCTGTAACTACCTTTAAATAACTGATCTGTTAAATGTAATGTATTAGAACAAGAACACTTATCCATCTACCCGCTTAACTGAATAAACTACTGGAAACATCAACAAGGTGTCTTTATTCATCCTACAGGAAGGGTATCAGAGAGTCTCCTATATCTGCTAGCTAAAGTGATTTTATCTGGACTTATCCTTTATACTTTGTTTTGTGTTAGTCTTGTCACCCTCTGTGTCACATGTTGGATACCAAACTTCACTCGAGCCCTCTGGATTACCTCTGTCATTTGTTCTTCATGGGGAACAAGATCCCAAGGAAAACATTGATGCTTATGTTACTGAAGTAACGAACAAGCCAAAGAACTGGAATGTGGTTACTTACATGATTCACTAGTAAAAGACAGAGGTGTATGTGATATACAGAATGATCAAACAAGAGGTAGGTAGTTATCAGAAGCAAATTTAAGTTTAAGTGAAGGAATGCAGTATGAAGAGTTAGTGAAATTGCATAGAACTGAGTAAATGAAGTATCTGAAGAATTAGAAGTATGTAAACTGTATGTGAAAGTAAAGAAAACAGACTTAGCAAGAACATTTCCTGTGACAAATTCTGTTCCTTTGGTATTGCAGCAAAATTTTGTTCCTTTTTTCTGGCTAGTGAGTGGTTCATGCAGTACTAGTGCATTATTGGCTGTCTTATCTAGTTACTACACATGGGTGGATATTATCTGTATTACTGCTTATTATGACATAGAGCGCAGATTGCCTTGATGTGTTTCCCCATAAAATTGCTGACATTTCAATGGAAAAGTTACAGCAGTCTGGCAGGTTTCAAAAAGCTATTTTAGGTTTAGTTTTAGTTTTGCACTAGATCTCTGCCTGTTTTCTTATATTCATACCTGGATTGTTGACATCCTGTTGGTGTTTCACTGTTCTCTTTATGTGCAGACTGACTGACATTAAATTGAGAGTTATAGTCTGCTTCATTTCCTGCCATTCCCATTCCCCAGCCACCACACCCTTATTTTATACTGTTGATTCTTTGTCCACACTCTTCCAGGAATCCCTTCATACTTAAAGTTACCTCCAAAACGTCCAAGCATACTTGGACATATTTCTTTATTATTTCAAGCACAATGCACTTATAATCTTGAATAGTGTTCCTTAACAGCACATTATACTCAGATTATCCCCGCTTGTCTAAAGCAAACTTAAACCCTTTCTGTTAAACATCTAATATGTCAAGCATGTTACAATTATGTTAGCTTTTTTCCATTCGGTTACAGCATCTTCTCCTATGAAACTCTATTTGCTGTACTGTTTTGGGAGGATTCCATTAGCACTCCCAATATCTCAGGTGATAAATGCTGTACCTTTTCATCTCTACAATTTCTACTCCATATTTATTGCTTATACATCTCTGACATGACTCCACAGTGGAGAAATGATGATGCATGGTGTAGCTTCGACAATTATTACAAACTTTTACAGGTATCTGATTCATATTTCATAAATTTCCCTCTTATGCCAATTTGCTTTCTGATATGCTGGATATCAGTTACCTTTATCACGAATTACCCAACCACACAACACAGTCGTTGCTTCTCATTTTACTTGATATCCTTTGGCATACGCACATCTTTCATCCTGGTGGAACAAATCTACACATTATTTACAATATTATTACATTATTATTACATTACTATAACAACTGGAAAGGCCGCAGAAATACATCACTAAAAGACTTACAGGCCTAAAGCAGATGCCCTCTGCTGACCGCCTTAAAAAACTCCAGTTATACTCTGTCGCATATCGTCTACTCCGAGGCAATCTCTGCTTAACATACAAGGCCATGTCAAACCCAGAGCTGTTGGAAATGCTACACTTAAAGAAATCCCAACCCCTCAGAGCCACACGCTCCAGGGATCTAAACCTTGTCATCACAATAAACAAAACATGCTGGAGGGATAGGTTCCTGACCCAGAGATTCCCGAGACTCTGGAATAGACTGCCCATACATATTAAGCAGAGCGCCTCTTTTGCCCTCTTCAAAAGGAACCTTGATGATTGGATGGGAGAAAGGAAATTCACCCCAGGTTCACATCAGTTGCCCTGCTAGACAGGGGTCCAGGGAAGTAAATAGTGTGGGAAGAAATAGCCAGGGATTTGTTATGGATAGGCTTGTATAGGCCCTAGGGCCGATAGCCTAGTACCAACCGTTGTTATACTGTTACGTGTATATACTTTATACATTATACTGTATGAGATCTTCATTTTGGCCTTACTCTAGAATTGCAAGAGTTTGTATCAGATTCGTTTTACACATTATTTTTTATCAGATTTTTTTTTTTTTTGTATATTGTATTATTCTTAGTTTGCTAGACAATACACCTAGGACTTGTCTGAAAAGATTCTCCAGACCAACCTGCTAGCCAGGTAGACAAAATTAAAATTAAAAATAATTAATAACAAAATGCCAGCTCAAAGGTAATTATTAAATGTTACCATATTTTTCAAATAATTACACTTACTTTACTGACAATAGACAGGCAAAAGGCAAATTTATATACTCCCCTATATTCCTTAATAAAAATGACTGTAATCTGTCACCAACATTGTTAGCTAAAGGTCATTCAAAATCAGGTATATCCCTCGACTGGATGCTGGTTTGGATTTTATTAGGAGGATGTGCCACACTTAACACAGCATCCATCTATATTCCACTACCTTCCTTAATCACCTCAGTGGAGGACACTTTAAAGCATATTATTGATATGTTCAAACATAACCAATTAGTTATCTCAAGTTACCTGAACCTGAAATAGAATAGCCCCACAAAAACTGGTTAAACAAGTTTCTTAATATAAATGATTCTTATTTATATATTACTGAAGAAGGTACTGTATTGAATCCTACCTCACGCATACATTTATTTTTAGATATTACCCCCTAAGAACTATGCCTACCAAGTTAAAAAAATGTCTTTTAGTCTCTTTGAGTTGCCAACACTGTATATTGTTTCACTGGTCATTAAAAACAAACAGTAGGCCACCACAAACATTAACACATTCCAGTCCATGTTTATAACTGTATTGATCCTATCTCAACATTTTCTATGTTTTGTACATTGTTATTCTAATATAACATAGATAATCATTACTCAGGAGAAAAAATGCAATGGGCAACTACTTGATATGGCCAAACACACAGTTAAAAGAAAAAATTGATAAAGTGTAAGACAAAATACTTATCAACTTAATTTACCTAAATTGTAGCACTACCAGCAACTTAAGAAACCCACTGAAATTACAAATAATTCAGCCAAGGCAGAAAACTTTCACTAGCCACTAAGATTCAAACCCCTCTATATTCCTATTCGAAAATAATACAATATTCTCCATCTACTTCAAATAAATGTGTTCTAAGATTACTTAGAACTTCCTTTCAAACAACTGACTACAAATACAATCCCTGTTTTCCTAACTTATATCCTAAAATTCTCAGTGTTGTCCAAGCCTTTAACTCACATTCATAATCCAGCTCTAACCACAAGAATAATATCTCAAAGATCACTGTACTTCTTCCAAAAGTCCCAGTATATTCTAACTCTACAGATTAAAGCTAAATTTTAAACATATGCATTTTGTCAAAGGTTCTGGCAAGCATTACTTATACTCAAACAGTGGATTTTTGTCAAAGAGTCTGGAAAAATTATCTATTCTCAGACATTGGACTATATACAACATGTAACCTCTTATATAACAAATAATATATAGCTGTCTTTACTTTAACAAGTCACATCTATTCTATTGTTGAAATAGACTTGCTAACTGGAGACATCTGCTTAGTTGTAAAAAAGACGCTTAAAACCTGTTGGCCATTTTATTCTATTTATCAAACTGTCTAGTTGTACCTCCTACACTGATGTAGTCTCAAACTTCATGTTTGTTTTTCAAAACACAATTTGCAGCCATTGGGAATAAGTACATCACTGACTCTAGCAAATTCTTAAAGGTATTCCTCTAGGACCATTTCTAGGGTATCTACTTTTCCCTCAGTTAATAAACTTTCCACATTATGCTCTTTCTCATGTAAATTGTGCAATGTACGCAGACAATGTCATCCTTATGGATGCTAATAAATCATCTCAGGTCTTTGCCTCATCTCTCGGATAAGATTTATGCTTCAGTTTCGGACTGGCACACTGAATAACATGAATAGCATGATGGCCACTAACACCTATTGTTCTTTGTTTTCAATCTTGCAAACAAGAATGGATACAACTGCACCTATTTTTATCACTGATCCTGCTGAATCTCCTTTAACCTTTACTATTCAACATTTACTTTGTTCTATTATTCCAAGCCCATATAGATGATTAGACTGTCAATGTCTTATGTCAGCTTAGAGTTTATGCAAAATTTTACATCTTCTCCTGAGGCTTGCAGGGTGATAACTATTAATGTCTTAATAAAAAAGATTAAGATACATCATGCATATTCTTGCTTCCCTATAGCTCACAATGGGTCTATGTTCAGCCATCGAATTAATATTTCCTTAAACAGCTGTTCACTGAATGTTACTCATCAAACTTTACTTTTAATGAACAGGTGTATCTTCAAAAATAAATTCATCAAATGGCCATAGCTGGCCAACATAATGGAACTGTGACCTAATACTTACTTACCTAAAGTAAACTTAGCTGTAATGGAACCTGCCCTTTTCCCAATTTATTGTGACATCGGAGTTGGTATATAGTTGGTGTTGGTGGTGGAGTTGGTGGGAGGTGCAGCCTACCACATAGGGGTGTGTGGTGGGCAAACCCCCCCCACATAAATATTGTCCAGTATTCACTCAGTAGTTTTAAATCACTGTTTAAACAACATCTTGACCAATCCTGGTCCTGCACATACTCATTTCAAGGTTCTGACTGTGTTCACCATACAATACTCTCCAAACACTTTCCTTAAACAGAATATATTCAACCGCTCACCGAAGTGACAAAACAATGTTTATGCATAACTGCTGCCTTTGCAATCCACCAGTTACATATGGTCTTTCTCTTTAGTAACTTCCACTTCTGTAAAATCTTAGAATGTATAAATGTAACTACTGTTTGTGTATAAATATAAATAAAAATGTAATTACTCTGTCTTTAACTGGAACTTAATGTAATGCAATGTAAGCAAATGGAGCTTTTCTCCCCGGGCCTCTGCTGAAAATTGGTATTACCCAGTTGGCCTTTCCCTGTAAACAAAGACAAATAAATAAATATATTTTTTTAGCTTTTCTCCCCGGGCCTCTGCTGAAAATCGGTATTACCCAGTTGGCCTTTCCCTGTAAACAAAGACAAATAAATAAATATATTTTTTTTCTTTTGTTAACTTTTACAATGACCACAGAGCTTTAGATTTAATTTACAAATGTCATTTCAGATTTTACAGCAAAACCACTAACAGCCATTTCTTGACAAAACACTCTCACACTGAAAACAGACAAAGCATAAACAAGCTTTTCTTCCCTTGAAACTCATATTTATTGAAATGGATCTGACAGCTCATTAAACCACAACACAGGCTGGGAATCATAGTCAAATTACATACAGAGAAGCACTAATAGCATCAGTGTGAGGTGTGCAGGAATTCAAAAGACAAAAAACACATTTGCTATGAAGGCTGAAGGAATCAAGCTACTGTACTACAGGAGCAGATTGTAGCTTTATTCATCTAACTGCACTAAGTATGAGTCAGACTGTTGTAGCCCAAACACAGTGCATACCACACACACGTGCCAGAAAAAAAAAAAAACTAAGGTTAACTAAAAATGCATTCACAGTTAAAATATTAACATTGAACTCTTAGACTTCATAATGTCCAGTTTAATCAATGCCAAATAAGCACACTGTCAAAAGTCAACAAAACAAGGAAACCATGAATTGTACCCAAAGAATATTGCTAATAAAATAATAATAATAATAATAATAATAATAATAATAATAATAATAATTTGTTAACCAGGTAGGCCTACTGAACCAGGGAGCAATGTCTGATTAAGTGACTTGTTCAAGGTCACATAATAGGCAAATGAGGGCTGAGGGAATACAACATTGCACCACAGGAACTCCAGCTCACAGCCTTCAATCTCTGCATCAGCTGCCAGACAAAAGCCATGATGCTCCTGTTTACTACAATCATTTCCTTCCTTTACATCTATGGGTTGCAGGAAGCACGTACACACATACACATGCACACATAACCATCAGTTATGGAACACTTGCATGAATGTACACCTGAGATATCTGAGAACAAATGAAGGGATAGATTCATAAATAATGGGCCAGAAATAAATCTCAGCTCAAAACCATAAGTGGAACCCATTGGACCCCCACCCCCCCCAACCCTTTCAACTAGAACAGGTAAAACACAAGAGTCAGAGATCCAAAATCAGAAACAAATTTTAGATGCTTCTCTTATATACTTTTGGTAGAATAAAAAGCTTTGCATTAGCAAACATTTTCTGAAAGATACAAAGATTGAAACTCATACCAGTCATTATTTAATGACTTCAAACCACAACAATTATCCAGAAAGCCACTGATTTTATAAGGAATCTTCAAATAAATCACCTCTAAACTTCATGGCTCCAGAATTCTGGACAAATCAAAAAAAATGATGGAATAAAGGCCTACATTTTAATTATTATTTTCTTTTATCTATTTGATAAGCAGGTAAACTCACTTTACACTGTCCTTTTTCAGGGGTGACCCAGGAGCATTATTAGGCAAATGCAGGTGGAAGGATTCAAACCATATACATTTGACTGCAGCAAGCAGTTTGTTAACAGCTCAGATCCTTAAGTGCTAAACACCTCTAATTAACTTAAAATGCATTTTCTGAACAATAACTAACAAACTCTAATGAATACCATAACTGACTGTTATCTTCAGTGATTTACAGTATCAGAAAACAAAGAAGTTAAAGGTCTGGCAGTTAATGCAGAGACTTAAGGTTCTAAGCTCTTAATGAGCTACTTCATGTAGTTGAGCATACAGGGTACAAGGTTTCATTCTTTTTTTAGCTCCATTTGTTTACTGTGTCCATCCAATATCCCTTTCCCCATTTTTGGAAATGGAGTTGGGTGGTCACCATCAGTGACAATCTAGAGCCAAGGTTCACACCACTGTTGTTCTTCCATACCACACACTCACACCTAGTTGCCAATTTAGAATATTCAATCTACCTACTGCATGTCTTTGGAATGTGGAAAGAAACTGGAGCACCTGGAGGAAACCCACACAAACACAGTGAGGACATGCAGCCTCTGCACCGAAGGCACCCCGGAAGAGAATCGAACAAGAGAACCTCTTGCTGTGAGGCAACAATGCCATCCACTGTACCACTGTACACACCATTTGCCTACTGTGTGGCTCTTAGCAAGGCATTTAATCAAATGATGCTTGACTAGCAAACAGAATAAAAAAAGGACATGTATTTTATAAATGTGAAACTCTACTGACTAGCATTACTGACTGAAATCCCCAGGGATTTACCTGAAAAGGTGTTTGTGTGGAAGTTGAGTAACTTTAGTCTTCTGCAAGTGCAGAAACCTGGGGGTAGTCTCCACACACACACACACACACACACACACACACGCGCGCGCATACACGCATACATGCACACACACACACACACACACACACACACACACACATAAACACAGACACAAATACACTTGATAGCCTGCCTTTTCGATTTTCTCCCTTCCAATCTAAATACTGAAAGATTTGAATGCACACTGATCTACTGCGGTGGTGGTGCTGCGGTAGCGTTGTCGCCTCACAGTCAGACGTTTTCCTGTTCAATTCTCAGCTAGAGCATCTTCTGTGTGGAAACATGCGTGAAATGGCGTACCTTCATTGAAGGTTGTGCGTCAGGGCCACCAACTCGGCACATAAAAATCTACTGCCAATCATTAGTGGACCGGAGTTCCGCTGTGGCGATCCCTAACCGGGAAAAGCCGAAAGGCACAAAAACAACTGATTGAAGACCAGAACTGCTGATTTTGAACACTCAGTGCAATGATCAAAGCCACACACCTTGCGCTCTTTCCAAAGATGAGTTGACTGTCTCATAAGTTTGCACTACTGGTGCACACATACAGAATCAGGAGTTGGTGCAGGGATTTCTGTTTTTTTTTTTTTTACCACGCTGTGGTACCCAGCCAGCACTGGGCCCTTGACAGAGTTGCCTAGGTTGCCTTAGGTTCTATCCAGCCCTGTTCAAAAGAGGCATATAATGACATATATAATACAGAGCAGTGAGTAGTACATCAACCACAACTGTTGCCAGACATAATGCCATCACAAGATGAAAAATAGGCCTTCTTCATCTATGAGTACCACTGATGATGCAGTATTTGGAAGATCTATTAGAAAGCCAAATCATTTGGTGTAATTTTCTCCTCTTTTTTGATGTGATCAGTGGAAATTCTAGTAAGAAAGTACAAACTTATAGAGCAGATGGACCCATGTCTGTCTCTAAATGAAAATGAACAGTATAAATGTGTGATGTATTTCCAAAGTGAATTAGCAACTACCCATACTTCCAAAGTTATATATATATATATATATATATATATATATATATATATATATATGTTCATAGGTGTGTACTAGGCTAATGGCCCTGCAGCCTTTAAAGCCTAGCCCATAGGATTACCCTGGCATCGTGCCACCCAACCTTATAAACACATATATGATACCATTTCTTTTGAAGCTGCAACCAGAGAGGTTTCAGGTAACAGAACTGTGCAGTGTGACTGAAGGCATGAAAAAATTCTGATATTCTGATCTCCAGGCTTTTATTTATTTTTTTCTATGTGATGTGAACTAGCAATCAGCTTTGCAGTTTAAAACTGACAAGAAACCAGAGCTGAGATATCAATCATTTGTTGATCTGTATAACAGAAATTTGAATGAAAATAGGCAGCTTGACCAGGACTAACCTAGGCAACAAAGGGTGTGGAAAATAAATAAGTACATTTATTTTGTGCTATGAATAGGCACTCTTGTTTTAGTAGGCTTTCCCAGTAAATTGATTCTCCCCTTTGGAGCACTGAGAGGTTTATTATTTTATAAGCCACTTTTCTGAGGAAGAATTAGGCACTGAAGTTTCTTTACTTATATAATCTCAGAATCATACAATCATGAAATGCCCAAGGCAAGTGGGCCATGTGATCATTTATATCTTCCCATCCCACTACCCACCCTTAGGCCTTACCTCCTTTTTCAAGGCATGATAGGCTAGTCATACCTGGGGTGAATTAATGAATACTTATCCAATTATCTAATTCCTTATTAAAGAAAGAAAGTGTCACATTGACTGATCTGGAGTGGAAGTTTGTTCTACAGAAGGGGTAGTCATTGCTTGAAAATTAAATCTGAAGGAGGTACAGATCTTTGGTGTTAGTGTTTTCTAGACCGTTTGATTGTGGAGAAATAAGAGGTCTTGGACTGCTAGCTTCCTAACACCCCAGAATGCAAGAAACAGATCACATCTGAGGAGTCTATGGGGCAATAAGTACAAAGCAAAGGCTTCCAACCTCTCTTGATAGCTCAGGTATTTGTCAAGAACCTGATATGTCTTGTAAGATACACTCTGAAGGGGACATTGTATTCAATAATGAACTGGATCGGTGCAGAATATGGAGGGGTATGAAATTCTTTGGTTCTACAGGAAATATCTTTTGTGATCAGCTGTACCAGACAAAAGGATTTCCTGACTACTGTTTTAATATGATCAATAGAGAGGGAATTATCTACCCATGTTCCAAGGTCTCTCGCAACATCTTCATGTTGGAAAGGCATATTTTCTAAACTATAAACCTGGTGTACTTTTGTTTACCAAATGCAGCAATATTTCATTTTTAGCATCTAGTTTTGGCCCATTTACAGAGCATCATGTGTATGTTCACTTTGTAGCTTCTGCATATTGGAATGGGACTTGAGTATAACACCCATTTTACAGTTATCTGCAAACTTGGTTAACCAGTGTTCCTTACTTTTGATTTGGAGACCAGAGAAGTATTTGCTGAAAAGAGAAGATCCCAACACAGTCCTTGTGGGACTCAGTTGGTTATGCTCATGATCTCTGAGGATGGGCTTGCACCCCTCACAGGGTGAGTTCTGTCCCTCGGCCAATTTGCTATCCATCTGATTACAAAGTTTGGAGCATATTTAGTTTGTTAATAATGTTGTCATGCAGTACGGTATCAAATGCCTTGGCAAGGTCAAGGTATGTTGTATGGACAGTGTGACCACTGTCCGTAGATTGCATTACCCTCTCAAAAAATTCATCAGATTCATTAGACAAGATCTTCCCTTAACAAAGCCAAACTGCTAGGTGTCAATATTTTTTTACATCATAGTTTTTCAGATCAGTTATGACCCTATCCATGGCCTTGCAGATGAGGATTGTCAGCTGATGGGTCTGTAATCCCCATAGCTTGTGGTGAGGCCACCCTTGTGAAGTGCCATCACAACGTCTGAACATTATAGCTTGTAGACAAAGCCAGTAGATAAGCTCAGGTTGAATAGTTGTTGGAGTGGGTCCACCACTGCGTGTTTAGTGCTGTTTAGCAGGCAGCATGGTACATTATTAGTCACATAGAGAATCCATTTATTTGTTTTGAAGAGGACTTTTAACAAGTGTACTTTTGTGATGGTTGAGGAGTGCCTTCTGTGAGGAGTCTGCATGTCCTCCCCAGGGGTCGAGTGGCGTTCCGAAAAACATGCGTGAATGGGCGTGCCTTCGTTGAAGGTTGGGCATCGAGCTGGCAACTCAGCACCGTGATAATATACTGCCAATCATTAGCGGACCGGAGTTCCGCTGTGGCAACCCCTAACCGGGAAAAGCCGAAAGACAACAACAACTTTTGTGATGGTTGAGAGTTTAAGATCTATAGGTATATGTGGGTTTCGTATAGATGTCTCTATGGTGAAAGTTGTTCTGAATATTGTTTGGTAAGGTATTCGTGATGTCCACTGGGTTGGACTGGGTATTGCCATATGAATAATTTCAGAGCAAAATTGGGTGTTACTTCACAGCTGCCAGGCATATGTAAAGAATCATTTGTAATTATCCTTAACTTCATGGGAAGCCTTTGTTCTCCTGATGGATAACCTTTTAATGTTGACCTTGATTTATGAGTCTTTAGTTTTCCTGTATATTCTAATAAGCTTTTTCCTTTATTGCATTACTTATGCATGTTGGGAGGGCATAATGGTTAAGATGTTTAGCTCACAGACACAAGGTACAGGCTTTGAGTCTCTCTTTTGAAGGAAGCTGGACAGGCATAAAATGGCCTATAAGGGCAGCTAGCCTATAACTTACCCATGTGGACCACCCATGTGGACCACCAAGCTGGTTTGTTCTTACTCTTTCCATTTTTTTACTTGCAGTATTGACGGACATATTTATACAGTTTTATAAGCGACCATAGAATTTATTTGCATAACTTATAGCAATGTTAACATTTTGTAGGTTACAGTTACCCCTGAACCTTGGGACTTCATCACAGAATTCTAGAAAATGTGAACACTTGAAGGCTTTGCTGGAGTTGAGAAAAAGGCTTTTGTTGGAGATCAGGTGAATTTAGGGTTGCCACCTTTTCAAATGACCAAAGTGGGACATTTTTGGTACAAACGTCAAATTTTGCAGGCTGAAACATACCCACAGCCAGTACAAAGGACATAACTTCACTTTTTTGCCTAAATAAAAGCTTATTCTTGTAGCATTTTAGTTGCTTATTCTGTTTTTTATAATGTTTAGGTGTTTCAGATACAGAATAACTGTTTTATGCAACTACTGCATAAAATGTAGGAAATAATTTTGTCCTAAAATCTCAGGACATTTGCCATTTTTACAATATTTTTGCAGGACACAACTGCCCAAAGAGGGACTGTCCCTCGCAAAGTGGGACAGGTGGTAACCCCAGGTGAATTAGGGCTAAGAAATCTGCTTGTGGGTCTTTCTGAGAGTTGGGTACTGAGCTGTTTGTATGAAATAATACCATCTGCAAAGAGAAGGAGGGGAAAATGGGGTAGGTCATGAGGAAGTTTATTTATAAAGATGGAGAATAACTGATGAGCAATTATGGAACCTTGTGGTACTCCTTTCTGAAGGCTGACTGACTGGGAAATAGAGGTATGAGTTTTGACAGAGAAGCTGCAACTGTTGAGGTTATTTTGAAACCAAGTTAGGAAATTTGTACTTTTATTTTTAGTAGGTGATGGAGGAGGACATTGTAGTAAAAAGGTTGAAGGCTTTTATAAGGTCAATAAAGATAGAACTAATAAGCTGGTCCCTATCCATAGCTAGCAATATTTCATTGGTTAGGGCCCACAGGGCTGTGCATATGATCCACCCAGATCAAAACCCATGTTGTTTACAGGAAATGAGATTGTTGTTAGTGACACACCGGGTGAGTTGAACATTAAGTTTTTCAAGCAGTTTGTCCTGAGTGAGGATAATAGAGTTTGGCCTGTATTGGAAAGTTTGGGTGGGTTAGATTGCTTTAGGGTCCAGCTGATAATGGCTACTTCCTATGTAGTTGTGATATTTCCTTAGGCAGAGACTGAAGATGTGTTGCATGGGTGTTTGAGAAAGTCCCAGCAGTAGTATATGAAGCAGAGATAGAGGCCATCTGCAACTGGTTGGCTGTCAGTTTTTATTTGTTGCAAAAGAGGTTCATAGATTCTTGTTTTGACTTATTTAAAATAAAACTAATGAATATAGAGAAGTAATTCCCAGGAAGGATGCGGGGTCAGTGTAAGTACTTGAAAAAGTGGATAGGATAGAGAATTTACAGAGAATGTCAGACGAAGGAAATGTAGGTGCTGCTTTGGTGAGTTGTTTTTTGAATATCCTTTCCTGTGAGTGTTTTCACTTTTTTCCAGCACTGATTTGGTGATTTAGCTAAGGATTTCTGAAATGTTTTCATATGTTGGCTTTTGCATCATCATATTTCTGAGATGAATTTATTGTTGCTTATTGGTAGGGTAGGGACTGTTTTTTTTTTTGAGCTTCAGCATAGGAGGTAGCCAATTATTTATTTCTGACAGAAGTGTAGCTGACTAAACCAGTGCCCTGTACTGATATTATAAAAATAGGACCCGCCCTCACCTGCCCCACCCAAAAGAATTCTGCAAAACTAAAGGATGCCAAGTGGCTGGCTTCCTGCAGACAATACCTAGTCCTCAGGTATCCCACTGCCCCCCCCCCCCATAAAAAAAGAAAAAAAAAAAACGAAAAAAAAAACACCCTCACTCCTCCTTAACCAATCAGGTCCCATTTCTGTGCTCTGCCTCCCAACCATCCTTCTTCTCATTTTAGTAAAAGGTAAAATAAAAAAATACAAATCTTTTTTTAACTTTTAAATTATAGCAAACTGCTTACTGCAATGTACCAAGAAGTTACTACAATTTTGGCCACACACACACAGAGTGTAAAATACTATTCTATAAGTAACCAGTTCTCAGGCTGTTCTGATTTGCAAATAGAGGGTTTTTTTTAGTTGCACTGATTAGCTAGCTACTGACTATTCCGGAATTGCAAGCTGGTTTCATCCAATGTTTCTGAAAACCACTTTTCTTTGCCTCACAGTTTTAAGGATTGACAGGTTAGTATCTGATGTACTGAGACCTAGATAGCAGTTAGCATCATGCATCCTTTCTTCTGTAGTCCCTTGATGTTATTTATGAAGTGATTTCCTGTACTTACCATTTTTTACAAAGTGAACTCCTGTTGGTGGCAACTGCATCTGCTCACTGAAAGTGCAGGAAACACTTTAATTTTGCATTCGTGCACACTAAATATAATGAGAAAAGCATTGCACATTTATGGGGTGATGGTGTAAAACCTACAAACAGCGAGTGATACCGTCTGATGCTCCTCATGTAGTACTTGTCTCTGTTTACATTAACAAATGGAAATATGAGGCAATCATTTTAACAGAAAGCAAACTATTTAACCATAAATACTAGTGGCCTGTGGTAGCAGTTTTATTATAATTCAGTATCATTTTATCTCCCTTTATCCTAATGCCAGCTCTCATTTTGTTTGTTCTTCCTCACTCAGGCCACCCTCCTTTAGATTAAAAGAATCTGTGTCACTTTTCTAGTAATACACCTCATTAGCATAAAACTGAGAAATGATTTGAAAACTGGCAGCATTTTATAACATAGGTTTTCCAAGGGTGAAAGGGGTCAGTACTTGGGGACATGTTAATACTGAAACATATAGTACTCAAATAGAATGAAAGGATTTAATTTCATGTTCATGGAAATCAACCAATGTTCCTGCCTTATTAATCATTCTGAGCAACACTGTTATAGCACTCACTGCTACTACATGAAAGCTTTTAAAACATTTACATCTTACAATGAAAGTGTATTTGAGTTTTCAGTCTTCATTTTGTCTTCCAGCAACATGAAACATTGTTGCAGATATTGACTTGGACTTGTATGTAACAACTGTAACACAAATAAAAGTACGCTAATGAAGGTACTGTCCCTTGAATGCAATTAATGAAAAAAGCATTTGGCAGCTATCCAAGAAGGAAACCTCAGCCAGCTATGAAACTAAGCAAGTGAGACGTGGTGCTGATAACCTCCATTTGTCCTTTGATGACTGAGGAATTCCTGAAGTGTGATGGATTGCAGCACAGAAATGGGAATAAGTCCAGAATAAGACCATTGGCAACACTGATCAGTCTTAAACAGATGAGTTAATTAGAAGAACTACAGCCTTTTCTGATCACCTGACAGTAAAGCTTTACTTCCTAGCCACGTATACCTCTTTCCATTCAACGGGAAGCTGTGGATTTCTACAGCAGATGACAAGGCTGGTCTTTCTACCTCTGCTATTTTAAATACAAATTTAGTACACCTAATTTTGGATTGTTTTAGACTTTATTACATTGTATCAAATGAGTAATTAACTGTTCTTCAGTACAAAGTTATATAGATGTCATTTAAAGCAATGTGATCTTTGGACTACAACATGGCTGTTATCTGCAATTTTACCTCAGCAATGCACCCTGACCTTACAATGATTACTCTAGTTAAGACTGATGATTGTGAAATACACATACATTGTTGCATCCCTTAACCTTTATACAAATCCAACAACTAAGTAAAAAGGATCTTCTTATTTTTTCACTGTAATCATTATTCCGTCTTTCTTTCTGTTATCATTTGCATTTAACCACCTTCACTGTTACCCAGCAATTCACTATCTAACATGAAGATTTTGTATATACTGCATCCTCAAAAGGGTTACTCTTTTGCAGGAACTCATTTTGAAATGCCCCCTTGTTACTACTGGTGTTGCCATTAATGGATTGTCTAGTTAGTTTTGGTTTCATTAATAATTGATATTTACCCTCTTTCTGCCATCTTGCCACATCACTTCACGTCGGCAAAGTGTGCTACATGCTAATTGTTATTCATACTATTTCAGACACAACATCATAAGTGACCAGTGAACAGTGCTCCAAAAAATAATTATTCATACTCTTTCTGCCACATCATATCATAACTGCTCAGTTCACCATGTAATTATTACTCATACACTTTTTGCCACATCACATCATAACTGGTCAGTTCACCATGTAATTATTACTCATATACTTTCTGCCACATCACATCAAAACTGTTCAGTTCACCATGTAATTATTACTCATACACTTTCTGCCACATCACATCATAACTGTTCAGTTCACCATGTAATTATTACTCATACACTTTCTGCCACATCACATCATAACTGGTCAGTTCACCATGTAATTATTACTCATACACTTTCTGCCACATCACATCATAACTGGTCAGTTCACCATGTAATTATTACTCATACACTTTCTGCCACATCACATCAAAACTGGTCAGTTCACCATGTAATTATTACTCATACACTTTGCCACATCACATCATAACTGGTCAGTTCACCACGTAATTATTACTCATACACTTTGTCACATCACATCATAACTGGTCAGTTCAGCACATAATTATTACTCATACATTTTCTGCCACATCAGATCATAACTGTTCAGTTCACCATGTAATTATTACTCATACACTTTCTGCCACATCACATCATAACTGTTCAGTTCACCATGTAATTATTACTCATACACTTTGTCACATCACATCATAACTGGTCAGTTCACCATGTAATTATTACTCATACACTTTCTGCCACATCACATCATAACTGGTCAGTTCACCATGTAATTATTACTCATACACTTTGTCACATCACATCATAACTGGTCAGTTCACCATGTAATTATTACTCATACACTTTGTCACATCACATCATAACTGGTCAGTTCACCATGTAATTATTACTCATACACTTTGTCACATCACATCAAAACAAGTCAGTTTACCATGTAATTATTACTCATACACTTTCTGCCACATCACATCATAACTGGTCAGTTCACCATGTAATTATTACTCATACACCTTCTGCCACATCACATCATAACTGGTCAGTTCACCATGTAATTATTACTCATACACTTTCTGCCACATCACATCATAACTGGTCAGTTCACCATATAGTTATTACTCATACACTTTGCCACATCACACCATAACTGGTCAGTTCACCACGTAATTATTACTCATACACTTTGTCACATCACATCATAACTGGTCAGTTCACCACGTAATTATTACTCATACACTTTCTGCCACATCAGATCATAACTGTTCAGTTCACCATGTAATTATTACTCATACACTTTCTGCCACATCACATCATAACTGTTCAGTTCACCATGTAATTATTACTTATACACTTTGTCACATCACATCATAACTGGTCAGTTCACCATGTAATTATTACTCATACACTTTCTGCCACATCACATCATAACTGTTCAGTTCACCATGTAATTATTACTCATACACTTTGTCACATCACATCATAACTGGTCAGTTCACCATGTAATTATTACTCATACACTTTGTCACATCACATCATAACTGGTCAGTTCACCATGTAATTAATACTCATACACTTTGTCACATCACATCAAAACTAGTCAGTTCACCATGTAATTATTATTCATACACTTTCTGCCTCATCACATCATAACTGGTCAGTTCACCATGTAATTATTACTCATACACTTTCTGCCACATCACATCATAACTGGTCAGTTCACCATGTAATTATTACTCATACACTTTCTGCCACATCACATCATAACTGGTCAGTTCACCACGTAATTATTACTCATACACTTTCTGCCACATCACATCATAACTGGTCAGTTCACCATGTAATTATTACTCATACACTTAGCCACATCACATCATAACTGGTCAGTTCACCACATAATTATTACTCATACACTTTGTCACATCACATCATAACTGGTTAGTTCACCATGTAATTATTACTCATACACTTTCTGCCACATCAGATCATAACTGGTCAGTTCACCATGTAATTATTACTCATACACTTTGTCACATCACATCATAACTGGTCAGTTCACCATGTAATTATTACTTATACAATTTGTCACATCACATCATAACTGGTCAGTTCACCATGTAATTATTACTCATACACTTTGTCACATCACATAACTGGTCAGTTCACCACGTAATTATTACTCATATACTTTCTGCCACATCACATCATAACTGTTCAGTTCACCATGTAATTATTACTCATATACTTTCTGCCACATCACATCATAACTGTTCAGTTCACCATGTAATTATTACTCATACACGTTCTGCCACATCAGATCATAACTGGTCAGTTCACCATGTAATTATTACTCATACACTTTCTGCCACATCAGATCATAACTGGTCAGTTCACCATGTGTTACTTTTTGTTACAATTGTTACTCCTACTATTTTCTTAACACTGTCACATGTCACCAAATGACTCTCTAATACTGTTCACAGACCTCAGTTTAAATATGTTAATTCTATACCCTATGAGTAAGGGTGTGAAGGTGGGCTGTATTTTGATGAACTATTAACCTAGGATGTACTGGATAAACTGATGTGCCTGTAGACGGCTGTTAACTGCTACAGTTAATTTATTTCGGATTTGGCTACAGGGTGTGAAGCTGGAGTCATTGCTACTTGACATGATGAAAAGTAGTCCCTTAGTAAAGAAAATGTGCAGAGTTTAGTTTTTAGGACTTTTGTTCAGGCAGTAGGACCATTTGGCAGATAAAAATTTCCCCAGGCTGCAAAGCACCTTTCTTTTTAACATCATGCACCTGTCATACTCTAGTTCTGAAGTCAGCATGGAGCCAAGGAAAAAAATAAACTACACATAGGAGATGAAAAAGCAGGGGCAATAGTAGCAAAAGTGGAAATGAACAGAGAACATTTTTACAAAAAATGTCTGTTCTTTTATAGGGGTTTATCTATAACTCCATTAGCACGGCAAAACAATCTCTAAAGTTATTCTTTACCCCACAAAGGAAAATGCAAATGCTTCTGAATAAGCTTTCCTATTGTCTAGGAACTACCTATAATATACAGATGAGTCACCCCAAGGAGAAGGGGGACTTGATACCAGGAATACATGACAAAATATTCTAAATGTCTGCCATTGTTTTAGGAGTAGCTGATGGATATGTACCTGAAATAAACAAAATCAAAACGCAAAAAAGTCACACAGACAAACCAGTCAGTAAAAACTACAAGAAAAACCTAGGCAAGCTAGAATTTTCACTATGTGATACCTTAAGCCTCATGTAATAGCGGCCCATGGGATATATGCAAATTACCCCTTAAGGACATCAATGTTTCAGCTATATGGCTTCTGAATGTCCATGACTTTTTCCTTTTTAAGTCTGTATGGACAGATTCAGGCCAACAAAGCCAAACACCACTAGCTGTGGACATACATGTTTCGGCCTTCTTATGACCTCATCAGCACATTATAAGTGGACTGTTTGGCTATACTCTAGAAATACAGGGTCTTTAAACCCTCATGATGTCCATAACTATTAAGGTGTCTGCAAAATATCCCAACTAAGGAATAACAACAAAAGAAGTGGACAACCATAAAAAAGACCTGTGTCCAATACAGGACAAGATGCAGGGGAACAGGAATATGTTATCTGTGTGGACAAACTACATCTGCTACAGAATGAGACAGGCATACTGAAATAACAGATGGACTCTCAAGAGAACAGATAAAGGAGATAATAACCTAAGACACAATGAAATTCCTGAGAAAGCAAGACATGAGAACTAAACTCATATTGTGCAGACCCAAACCATCCCAACCTCTAGTCCTGGAAATAGGATTCACCAGGAAGGAACACAAGGTAGAGAGATCAGCTATGTCATCTGTTGTACAAATACACAGCTTCACAGAAAAAAATGACTGTTAAACAACTAGAAAAGAAATCACCTTACCTCATGATCCCAGAATAAAAATCATCTATATTTTCATCTGATTTACTTACACACTGAAAAAGTTTTGACAGAGTTAGAAATAAGCTGAGACAGGGAATCAGTCTTGGCCTAAAATACCTAGTGACACAATTTCTAGTGGAAGGAGTGTGTGATGCACAATGCAGGAAGAAGTTAGTTGTTTCATCTGTATGAAAATGTAAGCTCCCTAGAGGAATTTTTGTAACTTGGAAAGGGTGCAGTTTAAAAAAACACAGGTGGTGTAGCAGCAGATGAAAAGAAGAAGAAAACCTAGCTAGATGTTTTCACCTATAACAAGCCCAGTCTGTAAGAGACAGAACGATTGCTGGAGTAAAGAGGAAGCTTCATGGAAGAATGCTGAACAGTCTTCATTCTTCTCCAGTGTCTCTGATTTTGAGAGACATCCTAGATTTTGACTTGAAATTTTCCATTGTGCCATGTAAAATTTATGGAACAGTGTTGTGACAAAACACTGAATGCTGAAGAGGACAGATGTATGGCTCCCAAATATGCAACAAAGTCTATAAGGTTTAGGATTTTTTCCTTTGAAGCAGTTGCATTGATATTTTTATACCCCAAGCAGATAAAGAATTTTTCCTCAGGCAGATGGCAAATGTTGGAGGTGTGATGAGGAAAAGGAGGTAACTGGGAACATATGTTTTGGGAGTATAATGGCTTGACAGACTTTAAAAATTCCCTACAGAGTACTCTGTCAGAAGTATTGGGAGAGTAAATGAGTGCAACTAAGAATTTTTTTTTTTTTGATCTAGGATACAGGTTCTGAATAGTCTATACATAGTAAGGTTTGTAAAGTTTAAGTCGGGTGACTTCCAAAAAAGTAATTACTAGGAAATGGAAATCAAAGTCTAAACTAACTTTATTCAAAATATTAACGTTGTAACACAGAGATAAAAGAACTGGAAGTGGGAAGTGTGATCTTTAGGAAAGGGTAGGAGGAAATGATATAGAACTGGGGTGCACAAAAGACTACTGCAAGACAGGAAACTGGCAAAGGGGGGACATGGTGAAATTGCATACTACAGAATTCCTTGGAGGTGATACTAGTAAGAGGAGGGGAAAAGAGGAATAGTAATTCTATTCATGAATGAAATTTGGGTATAAATATAAGTAACAAAAGCAAGAAGGAAGGGAGATAGCACATATGTCAAGGCAATGTGTAGGAGAGAATATGAAGAAAAGTGAATAGTACATGCACCAAAGAAGGACAGAAGGGCTTTTCTAGTGGATTCTTTGATGTACAGACAAACAAGATTAAAGTGTGATTTTGTGCTAAGAGGGGAGCTATAATATTACAGCTGCTAAAAAAGAAAGAAAATATGTCAACAAGGAATAAAGGAAGGAACAAAAGAGAGCTTAGATTGACTCATGAGGAAGGAATACTTGATGGACATTTGGAGGCGGAAGCATCCCGAGGAATGGCAGTTAACGTATGAAATGAGAGATGGTGCCAGTCTAGTTGGCCTGACTGGATCATGTTAAAGAATATGAAGATATGGGTAGAGGTACTGGAGACAGAACTAAAGACATTCTGTACCATGCCCTGGTGACACTAAGGTGCTGGCATTCTTAAGAAAGCATACAGTCCTGCAATGTCACTGCAAAAGACATACCAACTAAAGCATCAAAAGCCCAAAGTGCTGCAAGGACAAAACTTAATGTACAAAAAAATAATTTGTGCAGGGGGACCACCCTTGCATCTCTGAACGTTGGGCCGCTGTTGCTACCCCTCTTCATTTTTTAATATACTACCTCTGAAGTCATACAAACTTGGAGAAAGGGGGAAAAGTACCAAAATAAGGAAGCTCAACTTTTCTTTTTACTTCAAGTTACATTTGGAGTGAAAATCAAATCCCACTAACAATTTCACATCTGCTGTAATAATCAGCAATCTGTGTCTTATTTATTTTTATTTATTATTCAATTTATTGATATTTCTTTACTGGGAAAATCCAGTTGGGCCAAAATGTGCCCATTTTCAGTAGAGGCCCAGGAAGAAAAGCTCCAGTACTATAACAAAATATAAAATGAGGACTTTTCAGATATTATTACAAATAATATATTTTACATGGGAGTTGTAAAAAGCCTTACAATGAGCACTTTATATATATTTTTACAAGTAACATAATATGAATGAAAGTCCAAGGTGGGATAAAAAATGTATCCATTGTCAGTAGATGCCCAATGAGTAAAGTTCACATAAAATACAAAATATACAATAACCACTGTTCCAATTACTATTACAAGTAATATAATGTGATTGAAAGACAATATAAAAGAAGACTGTTTCAGATACATGTTTACTGCTTTAGTATTTACATTAGAAGTAATCAACATATGTATCAGTGGTGGGACATCAAGACTTAATGAAAGAATCTACAGTTGTACAGTATATAACATGGTACTTTACTTAAAGATACAGAGCATTTTAAGTGGATACAAAACAGGAAATAAAGTGTAGTATTCCAAAGATGCTGCCGGTTGAGTTAGACAGGACATGAAAAAAAAACTTGGAGATCAAATGAAATGCACTGGAGAAGTGAAGAAAAGGAAAGTTGACCAAGTTAGTCAGAACCCCACTACAATATAACCAGGAGTATAAAGAAACCTTAGGACTTGAATGGAGGGGTACTGTGAAAAATTCAATGAGAAGGATGTGTTTATAGGAGATGCACCAGTCTTAAAGAACGAGACAGAAGGAGAAGAGGGATAACACAGAAAACAGTGCACTGTAAAAGGAAACAGATGAGCAGGAAGACCGAAAAAGGTGGAGAGCAGGCAAAAAGTTACAAGCTTTAAAAGTGAAAAGTATTAGGAATATTGGAAATACAAGCAGAGAGCCAAGCAACCAAGGCAAGGAAATACCTGCCCTGGAAGATGAAAGGAAAAAAGTATTATGACAAAGCCTCAGGGAAAAGGAGAAAAGAAAAAAAAGAGTCTTTAAAACAGAGAAAGAGAGATTAGGGAAGAAGTCACCAAATTTTACCAGTAGCTGTACAGCTCTAAGACGTACAGGAATACTAGAAAGGATTGTACACTCCAACAATGGGAAAGATGAGGGAGAGAAAACAGGGAAACATTGCAGGATGATATGACAACTATGAAGCAGAAAAGGCAAATTGAAAAATGAAGGGTGGCAAGGCAATAGCAGAATGGTGGATTTCAAGTGGAGCTTAAGAAAATTGTGAAGTAGAAAACACAACAGGATTAGCTAAGTTATTCAATAAATGTGGTAATGAAAACACTCTGATAACTGTATGAGAGAGACAGCTGTACTGCTCCTCACCCAAGTGAGAAAAGTGGTGGCAAAGCCTTGGGCCTTTAGGGTCACTTCTCTTACAAACACAAGCACAAAGATTCTACCCAGAATCCAAGCAGCTCAAGCATGGCTTGTAAAAGGAAGTTGATGCATAAATAAGGGAGACCTTTTCCAAGGGTTTATGGATACAAGCAGCTGGAGTAGTCCTTTTAGAAATCATTTTTTTTTTACTCCGATGAATTTTCGTTTTTACAGCAAGCAATAGACAAAGCTGTGAGAGGACAAGGATTCTTAGAGTGATTGGTTGCAATGCACCATTGGTTATAGGAACATATTTTTATTAATGGGAAACTATTGCAAGAGACATAAGTGGAAAGATGAACTAGGCAGGCATGCTTCTCTTATAGAGTCTGTTTATATTAAAACAGTAAAAACAAGTCAGGGATGGAAGATGAACTATATTTTCTTTTAATGACTGCATTAGTATTGACAGTCTTTGCAATCTTTATAAAAGAGGAAATACTACCTCAACAAAACAGTAATTCCTCTTAGTGAAATCAGAAGGGAAATTTGAAATAGCAATGTTCTAGATCCAATATGGCCCAAAGTACTTGGGACTCTATGTCTGAGGGGACATTAGAAGAGATAAGGGAAATAAGCAATGAAACTGCAAAGACGGACATCAAAAAATTGCCTGGTGAAATGAAAGTGGAAAGCTAGCATGCCTATGTGTAGGATTAATATAATAGACCCAGTGACAAAATCCAGGATGGGATATCTGATTAGATATATCCCCTCCAAGGGAGGGGACTGAAGAATAAAAGGGAACCGAAAGCTCTGTGATGATAGTATATAAGGCAAAGCAGTAGCAAGAATATCAAAATCCAGAATGGGACAAGGAAATGGGTAAAGGTATGTAACATCTGTAATCTGCAAGGATATTTAAAAGTCTACACCATTAACTATTGGAAGAGGGGAATGAAGTAAGGAACCTAGAAAGAGAAATGTATAGAAGAAAGCTGCTTAGCATGGCAGAATAATATTGTGTGAGGAAACCAATGAAATGAAGGGGAGGGAATTGAAAATGGTGTGGTCAAGGTAGAAGAGAAAGGGAATCATTAGGTGTTCTAGATGAAGAAGCTCATACATAACTGCTGCAAAGGCTAAGAGCAGAAGGATAAGAATAATGTGAAAAAATCCAAAAGAAGAAGCACAAAGAATGAATAAAAGACAGACAAGTACTACAAGTAGTAAACAAGGAGATGAGAGAGGCAGAAAGGAGAGACAGGGTAATAAAAAGAAAACATCCCCAAGAAAAGAAGCAGGGGGGTAGAAAGAAAAAGGGAGAGGGAGCCTGCATATTGTAACATTATAGGGGAGAAAAGAAAAAAGGGAACAGACATCCTGAAAGAGAAATGAAAACTAAGGGAAGGGATTATGTGGTCTGATAGGGAATGAGAAAAGGTCCTCAATACCAGAGTCTAAGCATTACAGGCCCAATATGGGACCAGTGCATGATGCTCATGAGCAGGTGATAAAAATGCCTAATAAACTATACAGGCATAAATGAAAGACCAGGAATGGATGCTGGAGTTGTAAAACAAATGCAAATAATATGGCACATATGTTGTGGGAATACAGCTAGGGAAAGGACCTGAGGGAAGCAGTGGTGAAAAGTGGGAAAGGCTATGAGGAATCCAGCTGGAGAACTCCTGGAAGCAAGGGAGCCCGCAGGATTTTTTGCAGGGGGGTGCAAACTCAAGCCCCGCCCATGCAGCTGTCCCCACACTCAGCCCCCCCCCCCCCCCCGCCAGCCATTCCAGTGTCCCATTACTTGGCTATTTACACTTGAAGACCCCCTTACTTATTAAAATTAGTTTTACTTGCTGCCTCTGCAAGTAGCAACACAGGGGTGGGGGGTGGGGGTAAACTCTCCATCCCCCCATCCACTGCCAAGATTTCTTGAAGAGAGTCAGTGAGGAGCTCTGCCTAACATGATTTTTGAGGTGGGAGCATGTCATCAATTCCTGGTTGGACATGGCCTTGTACGTCAGGCACAGTGGTGAGGTCTTGGGGTCTCTCCAGCTGTTGTAAAGTGCGGGTGAGGTACAGGGCCTGAGGAGAGTACAGGCAGGGCATGACCTCCTTCCTTTGATCTGATGTGAACCCCAACCAGGTGGGCAGGGGCAAGGTAAAGTCTTTCTAACCACTTTGGGCGTGGGTGTGTCAAATGAGAGGTCACTATTGTGTCGACTATGGCGCCTAGTTTGCAGTCATCTGCGAACTTTGTCAGCCACAACCTCCTGAGTGGGGTATTGTGTGAAAGCTTTAGCCAGCTGGTTAAGCTGGGGCGGTAGTTCCCAGCATTTTTGTATGCGGTGGGCCTCTCTTGGAGTTTCATTATATCACGCAGCCGGGATACCAACCAGACAGGGCCGCTTCCTTTGGTGGGAGGGTCTTGGTTTTTTTGGGATTACCGCGATCAATTCAGGAACCTTTGGGCTAGGGTGTTAGGTAAAAAGGCACTATGGGGTGGCAAGCTCAGGGGGTCAGGTCATACCAGCCTGGGCCATATAAAGAGAGAGCTCCCTGTCTCTTTTTTTCATAGTCCAAAGGAGGTACGTCTCAGTGAATCGTGTTATTATATGGGGATCCTAGCCCCGATAGGCAGCTTACCGTTACCCTCTCCTTGCTCAGCCTGGTAAGTGGGACGTCAGTGTTTAACGGAAGTGGATTGTGCTACTTAGTTTTTGGAGTGCTTTACTTAGAAGAGAAGCTTCTAGGCTCTATATATTATAATCTATAGTAAGTAGATTCTAGAGAGAAATAAGGAAAGAGAAGAGCTTGGCCGAGGGAGAAAAAAAAAAGTTTAACCGCTATGCACGAATTCACAAAAAAGCACGCAATGCGGATTTTAAACAGGCAGAAAAAATACTTAAATCAGGAAAGTAGTCTCATTTCTTTTTCTCTGTAGACCACTCCCACTCTGGACCACGCTGTGACTGTCTCTGAGAGTAGTAGTAAAAAAAACGCTCTGAGGCGGATTTGTTTGATTCATGAACGTGAAGAAATTCACAACAGCAAAGCTCGAGAGTTGAGTGGGAGTTCCCTATCCTTTTCCTCTTCCGGCGGTAAATGGAGGCATTCTTAAAAAAAAATGCCCTTTCTTCAAAAAAAAAACTTTTTTTTTTTTAAAATTTAATTAAAATTAAGCCAAATTCCATTCCAGGGGTGCAAGTGCAACTTTTGCACTACTCATGGGGGCCCTTGCCTGGAAGCTATAATTCTTTTGGTATTTAATTGATTAATGGGATAGAACAACAAAGAGAGACATGGAAGACAAATGTTAATGTTAGCTTGGTAGCTAAATAGTTATATACTATGAATACCCAGTACTTTGCTCACATGTAAGTACTACCTGGTACTGTTGTTTGTGATTCTTATTGCTATTTTTGTAAAGTTCATCCTAAGGGGAGATCCTGGAGTGCTTCTGTAACCACTCTGCCTCCCCAAGAACTAACTTTAAATGTGTATGTACCCTATTGTAAAATAAAAATATATCCTATGCCTACCACTGTTGTATATTAACCCTGCGTGCATTCGTTATTAGACTTCCATGGATTTTATCTCCCTTTACTCTCCTAGGCTCTTTCTCCCTCCTCTGAGTGCTCATAGCTTACCATTGTACTTACTCAGTTAGGCCACCAGGTAGTATTGTTCAACCACTACCTATCTTTTTATACAAGCCAAAAGTACTGTAACTGTTCTATTAATTTACCATTGCCCTGTTTTAGCCCTATTAATACTTACTATATTCTACTAAACTGCTACTGCCCTCTTTTCAGCTGCTATCCCCTGTCAACCCTCTGCAGTCTTCTAATTTCACAAACACAGTGCCTTACGTAAGTGCCTCCTTACCTCTGAGCTAGTTCTCAGCTTCACTGATAACTTTTCACTGGCTTTCTTCCTTCTCCTTGGCTCTATCCACTCCATTCGCCCTGCAGGCTCACCCCACTCCCCTACCCTGAACCCAATTTCCACCTGCCCCCACTACTCCTACTTTTATTTCAACCACTCCCCACCCACTCAAGACAACCATCCAATCAAAGCCTTCCTCTCTTTACCCCTCCTCCTTTCACCCACAGTCACCCACCCACTCAAAGCCTTCCCCTCTTTACCTCTCCTCCTTTCACCCAGTCAACCATCCAATCAAAGCCTTCCCCTCTTTACCCCTCCTCCTTTCACCCACAGTAATTAAATATATCACTAATTAAATGCATCACTCTTTCACTACCCCCTCTCACTCCACAGCTCTTTTCTCTAACTATAAATCCTCCCAAATTAAACTACCTTTTTCTAACCATGCTTTCCTTACTGTTCCTAACACTCAGAACCCCCATCTCCCTCCTACTACTCCTAACAACTTTATACCATGCCAGCTCCTATACCTCCAATCAGCTTCCACTCTCTACTCCTTACCATACACCTACACAAAACCATCTCAACCCTTGAAGACATACTCCAATGGGCCTCAGCTGAAATTAACCTTGAAACTTACATACTAGGTGATGTAAACATCGACTGGAATAAAATCAACAGTCCCATACTCTCCCTGCCATTAACCTCTTTAACTTTACTCAAGTAACCCACTCCATCACCAGACCCAATAAAACAAATACCCCAGCTCTGTAACTTTGCAAAAAAAACAAATCGTCAAAGACAAAAATATCCTACTACACTAAGCCCCTGTCCAACCATACCCAAAACCTTAGGCTTTTTTGGAACTCCATAAACTGACTCCTCAACCCAGGCTCTAAAAACAATCCCTGTCTGGACCCAAGTAAATCTGACCTCGAATTAGCCTCACTATTCAACTATTTCTTTATAGAGTCAATATCTGACCCAAAGAAAACTTTTAACAACAACCCATCTCTCCTACATTTCACCTCATCTAAATCCCCAAATAATGTCCCCCCATGTTTGAGCTTAAACCTGTCTCTACTAATGACATAAAAAGACTTCTATCCAAACTTAAACCCTGCTCCAATGCACCTGTCAACATCCCCTCTTCTTTACTCAAGTCTGCTGCTGATCATATAGCTCTCCCAATTAGTATCCTAATTAATATATCCATAAATGAATCCTATGTCCCTAAACTCTGGCATTCCGCCTTTATTCACCCTCTCCACAAGGGAGGCAAAAACACTAGCATTTCAAACTTTCATCCTATAGCTCTTCTCTCTCCAATCTCTAAAATCCTAGAAAAATGCATCCACCTCCAACTTATGCCTTTTCTGACTAAAAAACAACTTCTTACCCCACCCAACATGGCTTCTGACCAGGACATAGCACCATAACAGCTCTACTCTCATTCTTAGAAACTGTCAATCAAGCTTGAGATCCTGGGAACTTAGTATCCACAGTGCTCCTAGATCTCTCTAAAGCATTTAATACTGTTTCCCATAAGCACCTTCTAAGTCACCTCTCAAACTTAAATCTCTCCCAAAACAATCATTCCTGGTTTTCAAGCTGTCAGATAGCTCTCAGCCTGTAAAATGGAAAAAAAGCACCTTACCTTTCTTATCCACCTCTACTGGAGTACCACAGGGGTCCATCCTTGGACCAGTGTTGTTTAGTATCTTTATTAATAAATTCCACTCTGCTATTCCTAATGCCAAAGTCATCCAATATGCAGATGACTCTACACTTGTCTGCTCAGCCTCTAACCTCCCTGAACTCCTATTTAGAACTCAGACTGCCTTCTCAACTACTGAGATCTGGATGCGCCAAAATCACCTTTCTCTCAATGCTAAAAAATCTAAAATACTACTATTCACACCCTCAAAATCTTTCTCTTTTGATAAAAATTCCTTCCAAGTCCTTAGCCAAAGCAACTCTCCGATTGAAGTTGTTCCCTTTGCCAAGCTACTCGGTGTAACTTTAGACGAACACCTCAAGTTCGACATCCATATTCAGCAAAATATAAAGAAAACCCACCAAAAACTAGGTATGCTATACAGGAACAGCCACTTCCTTTCTACTACTACCAGGCATACTCTGGCCTCCTCGTATCTCCTTCCCTCCCTTCTGTATGGCACCCCAACTACTAACTAACCTATCTTCTTCTATCACTTCCAAACGTGAAAGCTGTTATAACAAAATTTCTAAACTTGCCACCAAAGCCAAACATTCCACTCATCACGGTGTTACCCTCCAATCCCTCAACTGGTTAGAATTCAAAAATTACCTGGACTTCCTCCAGCTCACTACAGCACATAGACTAATATTTAATCCAACCAAATGCCCCACTCTAACTAACATCCTTCCCCGATACACCCCAAATAGAACTCTCAGATCTGAACACCAAAACTTAATTACTGTCCACAAACCTAAACGTCCTGCTGGACAACTTCTCATCTCCTTCTCCTTAGGTAAGAAATGGAACTCTCTCCCTTCCACACTAAGGACAATGTCAAACACAAACAACTTCAAAACTCAGCTTTACACCTATCTCCTCCAAATGGAAATGTAACTGCATTCTCCCTACCTAGAACTCTTTAACAAAAGCCCCTGGGAGGGTATCCTCCTGAGTTCCTAAGCACCTTACAGCTGGCTATAACCTTCTATAGCTAATTCCCATACGATCTCTCCACTCTATAAATATTGTAAATAGCTTTTGACTTTAACTGTGGGAATTTGTCAAAATGTATCTGCACGATATTTTTCCACTATGGGCAATATTGCTCACGCTTTGTATTTGATATGTATTTGTACTTGTACTTTTATTTTTATTGGACTGCTATCTTTACTGTAATCTGTTTCATGGAGCTTTTCTCCCTGGTCCTCCACTGAAAACGGGCTCTCTGGGCCCAGTGGACTTTCCCGGTAATCAAACTGGAAATAAATAAATATATAACAAAACAAGGTTCCCATTGAAAATTAATGGACCATAAATGTGATCCCTGGAAAAGCAAAACTGCAAGAATGAATAGGGAATATATTATGACTGTAAAATTACAGTATGTTAGAGCATTCTCCCTGCTCTAAGGTACAGTGACCTCAGAGTTAATATGTGTAGGACATACATACATATATATATATATATATATATATATATATATATATATATACATACATATATATATATATATATATATATATATATATATACACACATAAAAACCTGTGTGTATAAGGAGGGCATATAAATGTTTTAAGGGTGTATCAGGAATTTTTTATTTTGCTGTTTATTTTCCTTAGAATCACATTTTAACTTTTGAATTGCCAGAGTTCTCAGTATCAGGTCTTGGCTTTTCTTACTGATTGCAAAGAAAACATTGGAAGAGCCAGAAGAAGCCACCAGCCACAGATATAAAGGTGCAAAGTATGACAAGCAATACAGATAATCCAGGAACTAAAGCTGTGGTCAGAGGTTTGAAAAAATATTAGAGAATATTATAACACTGTACCGTTATATGAGCAGAAGACAAGTAGACCTAAAAGGTAGGAGATCAAAGCTATTAGGAAAGTGTGAGAAACAGAAGAAGCACAGAAAAGGGGACAAGACAAAGAAAAATAATGGGGGAGGGTTACAGAGCAAGAGGGAAGGAAGAGAACTTGGAAACCACAATCAGAAAGCAAATTAAGGATGGAAAGGCAGAAAAGACTGTCGTGAATTGATGTATTTTTGGGGAAAGTAATGCATTTAACACATTATTAGTTATGGATTTGTTAACATCTGAAAGGTGCACAAGCTGCGTTGCATGCATCTGCATAAAGAGGTAGCCAAATATGTGCACTAACCATAAGATATGTGTATGTAAAACCTTGTGCCAATAGGAAAACTGCATTAGAAATAAAATACAAATGATGGGCCTGTTTCATTTTTTCAATCTATTGTTATGATGAGTGTACTAATTTTGCATCTGATATGAAAGGATCTTACTTTGGTCACCCTTAGGTCACAAGTTCCTATCTAACCTACCTGACTGCTCATGCATGAAAAAAAATGCTCTAAAGGACAGTGTGTGTGCGTATACATCCCAAGGTGGGATAAGATCTCAATTAGGAGGTCTTAGCTGAAAAGCACCTTAGTAAAAAGTCTCACTGATCATCAAAAAGAGAAGACCAAAATGAAAGTTTAAAAAATGGCTGCTCAGTGAATTAACTATGACCAAAGCTAAAACTCTCACATAAATATGTAAGAAACAAATGTATAAAAGCAGAAAATAGGTCAAAATCAAAAGTAAAGGAGCAGAAAAGGGGTCACCATCCTTGTTGTTAGCCAAAAGGAGAAAACCAGATTAATTTGTAACAGTGAATTTTTGGGTAGATGACCTCAGAACAGGAAATATAATGGAGATTAGCATCTGAGAAAGGCATGAACACTTGGCTGATACTGAAAGTGGAGAATTCACGGAGTCAGCTTCAGCATACAGTTCCATGAGTAGTTTATATGAAGAATGAAGTGAAGTCTGATACTTTTTTGATGCAAAAAAGGGCACTGAAGAAGGAACCAGGTTTGTATAGCCAGTAAGTCACTATAAGAATCACTTTGGCTTTGATAAGTTTGGCCTTTTGAATGAATCATCAGAAGAAAGGAGAATAATTGTAGAGGAGGCCATTTGTCCACTGGTGGCCTAGGAAACCTTTGGTTTGGTTTACCAGAAGAGTTATCAGTGAAAAATATGTTGTTTCTTTTATTTTAATTTATTAATCAGGTAGATGAGCCTGTGCAAATGATATTTTCAGTCATGCCCTTGACCACATCTAGTAGTTGTAGATGGGACAATTCTTCCAGGATGGAAAATAAAAGTGGTAGCAGACTGGGTTACCTGAGAGATGAAAGAACCTGTTTATGACAGACTGGTTCACACTCTGGAGACATTAGAAGGCACAGTCTGAGAATATCCACCAGAGAACAGGGCATCCTTGTATCTACATCACCACCAGGAACTGATAAGAACTGGCTAGCACTATTAAATTATCATGTCTTCTCAGAAAATTGGATAATAATGCATTCCCCCTTTCCTGTTGATGTCACAAATACCAATCATATTCTTTGATTAAATAGAGAGGACTCCCTTTGTGAGAAATTGTTGGAAAGACACAAAAGAATGAAGAATTTACCTCATTTTTTTCCATTTGTTATTTGCTTATAACTATTGTTTTTGTACTTTTCTTGTTTTGTAATTTAAAAAAAATCTTAATTTCTAGAATGCTGACAAGTGAGCATGATTCCATTTCATCCTGGTCCCCTGTACAGTCTGTTCATTGAAATGCTTCCCACGCCTGCCTCAGGAAAGATGTATCCATAAGAAGTATACCTTGAGATATTTTCAGTTAGAATCGGTTGTCTGTGAGAAGTTTTACTAGATTTAGCCATCAGGTCAGGTGAGAATGACAGGATGTTAAAATCTAAATTAAGTGTGAAGGGGGAATGAATGCTAAGACTGATGAACCCAGAGCACATACAAGAGGATCTTCATGTGGGCCTGGCATAAGATATCATGAAAACTGATGCAGTTATAATACATGTACTTTTTATAACTCTCTGCTAAACCTGTTGAGCAGATCATAATGTCGATACTGTTTACTGAAGACCCTTGAGATAAGTCTCTGCTGGAACTGCTGAGCAGATGATACTGTCAATACTGTTTATTGCAGATCCCTGAGGCAAGTCTCTGCTAGAACTTGACCACATTATAATATCAGTACTTTATAATGCAGACCCCTAAGATAATCCTGTGCTGGAACGTTTGAGCAGATCATACTGTCAATACTGTTTATTGTCGTGACATGATCCTGTCTTGTAGCAAAAACACTGGACAAACTACTGGAAAAAACAGAACTTTTGTTTAGCCCATTGTCATTCCTAAGAAAAAGAGAAGAGTTTCAGAAGTGTCTCCATCATGGGAATCAGATCATCCTGTCACAGTGTAGCAAAGAGCCAATCACCCAATAAGTCACTTTGTTCCTAGCAACTTGAGATAAGATGCAAGTACTGACATGCAGCTTGTAAGCACTCTAAGGGTTGAGATGAGGACAAATGATGACTTGTGAATTGATAATAACTGCTTCTGACCTGGAAGAGTAGAAACATCCTCAATTCCTTGGGTATCTTTATGTAAAGGTTGAAAACACATCTAGTCTCCTTCAGATAAGCATGGAAGGATGGACAGCATTATGACCCTACACAATTTTTCTTTGTGAATAAATGCATCTACCCTGCTCAGATCCAGAATATGCCATTGTTTTTGTTGGCACCAAAACAGGCTAGAAAAATATCCTAAGCATTCACAGAACTGTGGAATCTCTGACATAGTTCTTTTGTTGGAGATCTTCAGCACCTCCTTCCTTGATAATAGTTCTGAGGGTGTTTGATGTCTGTCAAGGGCAGCAGCGAAGTTCAAGGTATGTGAAATGAAAGAAAGAGATCACCATCTGGATATTATTTCCTTTATAAATTTGTCTTTGTAAATCTTTTTCCAGATTTGGACATGGAGGGAGAACATCCATTCAACTTTGTGGCAGTCTCGATAGGTGCATGAACAGGGGTCTATGTCAGAAGATTGAGTTTTCAGAAACTCAAAATTCATATTGTTGAGACAATATGATCAACTTTTTGAAAACTCAGACTTCAAAAACAAAAATGTACCTTCTTTATATTTTTGTATAGGGGCAAGCACCCCCCCAACACGCCCTACACATTATATATGCCAACTCCAAGACTGCACCACAGTGGGGAAAAGGGTAAATTCCTCGCTCTGCATTGTACCTCAATCTCCATTCAAAACCTTTTGAGTTTTCTGAAACTCGATCTTATCATCTTGACAATATGAATTTCGAGTTTCTGAAAACTCCAGCTTCTGATAGGAACCCAAGGACAGTTATGACCTGAAATGAAACATACTACAACCTCAGGGTGATCACTGGTGACCCTGCCTCCTGTATCAGTGACTTTACTGGGAATCAGAATGGTGGACTTGCTGCTTCCTACCACTCTCCTTTTGCTGCTGCTCATGTGTACACTGGTTCCTCTGGTGTCTAGAAAAGTTATTTTGTGGAGGGTACAACATAACACCCACAGCAGTGGGGTTCTGGCCTGGCCTCTTATATTTTTCAGATGTTCATAAAGGGGATTTTCCTTAAAGAAAGTGTCTAGGAAATATGCCTTGGTGCCCTTGGTGGACTGACTTAAACGGAGCAGGGAATGCTGGCACATAACAGTGCTAACGTCCGCTACTCCAGCATCTCCTTCCAATGCACTCTAAGCCGCACAGACCCTAAGACTGCTCAGAAGGAAATAATCCACTACTTTGGCCTCTATCTTCTTTGATAAGTGATCAGTTGGCAGCTCATCTCAGCAACATCTCTTTGAAAACACATGTGGTTAACACAATTTATTAAGCTTCACAGGGATGAAGTGGCAAACATGAAAACCTAAGTTAAGAACCATTCATAGTCCAAGATTCCATAGCGGAAAAATGGACTGTGGGGGTATAGGCAGCAGAAGCTCTGTGGAGAGAAGATGCAAACACAGTTATAGCTATTTTGGGAGTCCCTGCTCAACCTTAGCTGCATCCCCTTGTAGGAAGGAAAATTCAGTCTTCCATTTTAGAAACAGGGGCCAGCCACTGTGCCAGGGTTGTGTCAAACTATTGCTACAACATCTTCAAGGATGCCAGCTAATGCAGCAACCACCCTGGATGTGAGAGAGGTGAACTGGCCTTGTGTTGTCTGCACTGCAGAGAAGATAAGCATTTAGAAAGCCAGCATCACCTAATGCATTATTTGTAGTCTTGAAAATGAAATCAAGAGAGGAGAAATGAAGAGCTATGTCTCTTTTCACTGTCTACTTCCTTCAAGGATATCCATGTCTGATTCTAGCTGCTTTGGTTTGGCAGAACAACTTTTGGATTCAGTTTCTGGAAGGCTGCTTTCAAAAGGCCCTAGTTTATCCTATGCTGGAGGACAAATAAAAGATCTAAGAGGAATAAGTGGTTGGAGCGCCGGGAGAGGCTGCATGATCGATCTGAAGTCTCAAGCTGAAACCATGCTCATCACTTGCAAGCATACTTGTGTGCCTTTCTGTAACTAAATGGATTTGGCAAATCTCAATAGCTTTACGCAATGTTAAATCACTGTCACGAAGCAAAATCTTTCTTACTGTAGCACTGTTAATATCTCACACGAGCCTGTCCTTTATCAGCTCGTCTTTTAAATCACCAAACCGACACATTTTAGCTTTGTTCTTCAGGTCAGTTATATAAACTGCAAATGTTTCTCCTGGTTTCTGATCTCTTGTGTATAACAAATTCCTCTCTAACGTAATATTTGTCTAGGGGTTACACATTTCCCTGAATTTATACTTCAGACACTCAGGGTCTTCCCTTGATTCAGCCTGTATAACAATATGATGATTTTCACATCCCTCATATACCACTGGTGCATACACAAATGAACACTTTCTTTCAATGACTTCTGACCCAGCTAGGTTTAGCAAAACGTATGCCGTGGTGCGTGCATCTTTGTCAGATTAAGCTGCTTGTATAAAAATATCGTACCCTTGCTCAAACACTCTCCAATTCTCTGCAATATTCTGATCAAACACAAGTGGTGAGGGCTTTCGAAATCCCTTGACATATTAACACATACCAATGAAGGCTTTTGCAAATATGCACGAACATACACACATACGCATGTGCCAGAAATTTATGCCAGTACTTGTAACTTTGTCCAATAGCAAAATAAGCCTAACTGAATTTTGTGAAATAAGTCTCTCGGGCACTGTAATACTCTTGAAATTACTGTACTGTAAGAAATCACCTCTTATTAGAGTAAGAAACATTTAAAAATAACTGCACTGTGCGAATGAACTGAGCAGAAGAAGCTCGGAGTAAGAAACATTTTGAAGTAACTGAACTTTGCAAATAAATAGTACACAGCACACTGAAACTTCCCAAAATGGCGGTACTTTGCTAAATAACTCTTTACAGTGCAAGAAACTCTGTAATGGCGGCATTTTGTGAATAGACACACCCAGCACAAGAAACTTTTCAAAATGGCTGTATTTGACTGCACTTTATGAAATAGTTGCATTTTGCACACAAACAAACTCCAGAATAAATGCACAGTAATAAGCACATATTGTAATCACTTTGACATACTTTGAGATACTTTGAATAACTCTAGTTATGCTCTGAATACAATACGAAGTAGTAGTTATGCCAAAACACAGCACTTTGCCAAAACATGCAGTCGCCTTGCATTATTTATGCTTAATGGGCCCTTTTTTGCCCTTAGTATATTTGTTCTGCTCATTTAATCTTTTTACATGCCCAATGTACTTTTCTTGTGCCTGTTTTGCTCTAAACATGCCCATTTTGCTTTAAACACACTCGTTTAGATTTGAACATACTCGTTTTGCAATTCCAGGGTAATTTCTAACCTATTTGCTTTTCTGAGAATCGTTTTATCAAATATCTTAATCTTAAACATTTTATGTCTCTTGTTTGCTTAATAATGTAGTTTGTGCCCTCATAATGCTCCATTTGATTATTTTCTAAAATAAACGGTTCATGCAAGTTTTCATTACCTTTGGTTCTTTTCTGGCTCTGTTTCATGCTCATTTCTCTTAGTTTACCTTTACTGTTATCTCTGCACCTCATGGCTCTGAATATCAGTCTCTGGAATCCTGGCTCTGAAACCATGTCACTCATCTAGTCAGGATACAATAGATGAGACTTCATGGGTTCTGCTCAAGCAGCTTTATTATGTACAAGCACATCAGAACTGAGGCTTAATAACTTTAATTTAGATAAACTTATAAACAAACTAGCTATGACACTCATACATGCTCACTGTCTGGCTGCATTCACAAAATGGCACTGAACCTACCACATGCTGACTATTTATATGCACATTCAGTCGCTGGAATGTTTCTTAAAGATACAGAACATGTATTCCACTCTACACAAATGCTTGATAATCTTTTCCATTTTCTGAACTGTAACATCTTCTGTATAACACAAACTATCTTCACCTTAGATAGCCTAGTCTGTTCCTTCTTGTAGATCAATATGTATGTATACCTTTAAGAAGCTTTCTAAGGGCTTGGCTTGCACAAGTGTACAAATACTGAGCACGTGTGAGCCTGACTGTCATTTTGTAGTAAGCTGTTGAGATGAAAGCATGTATGTCTGTGTAGTCTGTCAGTTAATCAGTTCCATAGCCGGTGTTAAGCACCCGCGAAACCCATGGCCGCGGGTAGCCCCTGATTACTTCCATGCAAATGAGGGCCCCCATTCAGCATCCGCAGGTTACTCCGACGGTTCAACCGGCGTTACTTTGCTTCAGCTCGGCTCCTCGTGGGCATCCACATAGTCTAGCTTCTTGCCGTCACAGCAAAAATTCAAACTGTGTTTCCGTTTTTTTTTTTTTTTCTGATTCGCTGGCAAGCTGCACTCAATCAGGTCCGCTCACTGAAACAAGGGATCTGATTGGCTGCAGCAGCCTGCGAACTAAGTCCTTGTTTTTTTTGTTTTTTTAAAGTAGGAAGTCATGAAGCAAGGAGCTGATTGGTCCTTGCAAATCACTTCCTGCACAAACTGCCTTTAAAAAGGCACCTGCAGCTAATAAGGATCATTTCTCTTGTTTTTCAACAGAGGAGTGTTTCTTAGCAGCAGCAGAGTGCAGCGATCGAGCGGGGTTTGGACCAGCGTGAGGACGGACTACATCAGGAACGGATCAGCAGTGGATCAAGGCTTTGCAGCGGTCGTGGTCTTTGGATTCTACTCTTTTTAAACTGTCCTTCTAAGGGCAACTTCTCAAAAGGCCTGACAAACTGTCCTTTTAAGGGAAACTTCAAAGGGACTGAGTGGTCTGAGGAAGGCAAGCAGAGCAGGTGAGCCTTCAGTCGTGAAGAGGGAGCAGAGTATTGGAAGCAGTCTTCTGTAGAAAGCATAAAAGGTACGTTTTTGGGTTTAGTTTTAACTTTATTTTTTGTAGGGGTGGGTGATTGTTTTCTGTGCATATTTCTTGTGCTAAGAGGTTTGGGGGTGTGTGGGCTGTGGTTGCATTAGTTTTATTTTGGTTTTGTGTAGAGTTTTTGTGCTAAGAGGTTTGGGGGGTGAGGACTGTAGTGGTATCAGTTTTATTTTGGGGCTGTGGTTGTATTAGTTTTATTTTGGTTTTGTCCAACAAAAATAGAGACCTCCTAGGGTAAGGTACCTGTAAAACCAACCAAATAGACAACAAAATAAAGGTACAGGTACTCCACGACAATCGAAGCCAACCAGTCTTATGTACAAAATCCTTTATTAAGAACTGTGGAACAGTAAGCGCTTTCGCATCTACAATGGACGCTTCATCAGACTTCAATAAAAACTTAAAAATAGTTTCAATAAAATACTCAAGAGCATAGTCTCATGGACCAATGGCTGCTTAGTCACAATTATAGTAGTATCACACCTGAAGGGTGTATATAATTATACATTATCTTAAAAGCAAACACCTTATTCCTAAAAACTGTTCAACAAAATATGTTCAACATACTTAACTAGAAAGTACATAAAAAGCTGAAATATAACATAAATCAAAATAATAATGTAAATCAAAAATGACATTAAAAATCAATTGTGTTTAAGAGCACGATCTCTAAGGAAAGGTTTTAAAGTAACTCTTTCATTGAGACCATGCCCAACATCTGCTTGCAGTCTAATAATCCATTTGTTCTCCTCCTTTTCAGTGAAATTCCCTATGTTCCCTAGTCTCATGGAGGTATGTATCAACTCCAATACTAAAAACTCAAAACTGTGTCTAGTGCCTTTCGATAAAACATGTCTCGCTAACGCATTAGTTTCATTTTCTTTATTAATGGCATATAGATGCTCTCTGATTCTCTCCCTAAGAGTTCTATTGGTCTTCCCTACATAGAACATTCTACATGTCTGGCATACTGCTAGTATAACAACATAGAGGCTGATTTAATTAAGGAAGCACTAGTCATTGAGCAAACTTTGTCTACCTGCCTTTCACATGAACAACTTAGAGTTTTTCGCTGATTTATCGGCCACTGTAGCAGCAGCAGACATTAGACTACTATTATTGAAGAAAAAGAAACTTGAGCGGGACTGCGTTGATTTTTCACGTGGGAACGTCTTTTCCTTGCCGAGGGAGTCCACCCGCTCGCATTTTACAGCTACCACAAGTACACTAGCCACCACTGGAGTGGATGGTAACAGCTTTTCACTCCCCAATACTTCCGCCCATCCAGCTTCGCTCATACCTACCAACGGATTAGGAGAGATACAGGGAGATCGTATCGCCACTATTCACAATGCTGACACTCAACAGAACAGTTTAACGATCCACACAGTCGAACGACAGCCACAGATAGCAGAAGAGACTCCACGCTCTTTGAATAGAGCCCTCACAGCTAAAGATAATTCTATGGAAGGTCAGCAAGCCTCCGACAGCCATGAGGATTTAACACAGACCCCAGTGGATAGCATACCTGTAGTTAGAAGGAAAACTACTTTACCATCTGCAAATATAGTTATGGAGGAAAGTCCAGCTTTGTCTTTCCCTTTATCGATTCAAACAATGAAAACCAGGACTTGGAGCCCCCAGAACAACACGAAGAAACACAAACAATTGAGCGACACAGCAGAAGGACAAAAGAAACCACACAGGACAATGTTACAGAACTGGTAATTAATTTATCTAGTTACACACTAACAAATGTTGAACAAAGGGTCTTGAACAAAGGTTTATCTTTTGTCCCATCTCAGGAACTGGATATTAGTGCCTTAATAGTGGAGTTGAAACTCTTTACTAGGAGCTTGAATTTGAATCTACAGTTTAATAATGACACATACACCACAGCGTCTGCTAATATGTTTTATACCAGATTCACATCCTTTAGTGGATAGCTTTGAAAGAGTCTGCTTCAATGATTTTTATAATCTGTATTCGAAAGAAGGTTTTAAATCAGTTTTACAACTTAAATTCTTTGGAAAGGATAGCTTTAAAAACTTTTCAGGACAATGATAAAATTGTGATCAGGACTGCTGAGAAGGGCGGAGCAATAGTAGTTTTAGATTCAGACTATTATCATGATACTATGTGCTCAATGTTATCAGAAACAACAACGTATCAGGTTGTGAATGGTATACAGTTGAACAAAATTATTGGTGATGTGCATGTAGAACATTATCAGTTACTGATTGGCAATCTCATTGATGTTGATCTTTACAAATATTTTCTTGTAGAGAAGCCATTGGTACCGGTGATTAGAGGTTTACCAAAGGTACACAAAACTTTGAACAACCTCACCTTTAGACCTATTGTTTCAGGAAGGGGTTGGCTTACTGAGAGCATTGCTATATACATAGAAAAGCAACTTAGACCAGCATAAGATTCTACGTCTTCTATTTTGAGAGACACTCAACAATTTTTAGAATCTCTATCCAGTAATAGAGTATTAGTTTCACTGATGCAGATTATATGGTAACCTTGGATGTTCAATCCCTCTTTACCAGTATACCCAATGATATAGGCATTGACTTTTTGAGGTTGTTTCTCTTAGGTAAGAGTTTTAGTAATAGTAAGATTATGAGGTTAACCTCCTTGATGGAACTGGTACTAGAGAATAATGTGTTCATTTATGACAGCAAATATTACTTGCAGACCCTGGGAGTAGCCATGGGTACGGCATATGCCAACTCATATGTTAATTTGATTTTAGCATATTGGGAGTCTACACATATTCTCTCCAATAATATATATTCTAGGAGCATCAAATACTACAAATGTTTTGTGGACGACCTGTTCTTTGTTTGGGAGGGTGATCAACAGACTTTGATTGAATTTTTGTCATATATCAACAGTACTACAACCTTTTTGAGACTAACTGGGGAATGGTCAAGGAGATGTATAAGTTTTTTAGATGTAACTTTGAGAAAGGGAGATGGCATGCTAGAAAATGAGATCTATAGGAAGTCGTGCAGAAAGAATGCGATTTTACATGGAGTTAGCATGCATCCTCCTCACATACATAAAAATATAGTAAGGAATCAGGCTACGAGATGTTCTCGCCTAACCAGCAATAACAAGGACTTTGAAGTAGCTATAACCAATCTGCAGGATGATTTTAAAAAAAGGGGCTACCATGACAGAGATTTATCAAATCTAGCATTCGTTGAACGTGAAGGGAAGGCCAAACCTTACATTCACAAGAGTCCTAATATAGGTTTGTAAGTGGTTGATGCTCCCACAAACAAGAAAAGGATGGTTATTACTTACACTGATAGGAACAGGAAGATTACAGATGTTATCAAGAAAAATTGGGGGATTCTACTATTAGATGAAAGGCTGAAAGTCATCTTAGGAACTAACCCCAGCTTCTCTTATAAGAAGAGTAGAAGCTTGAAAGACATGTTGTGTTATGAGAGAGAAAAGGATAGTAGACCTACATCAGTTAGGAAAGGTACTTTCCCATACCATAGTTGTAACCACTGCTCTTTCATTTCGAAGGACGTTAGATTTGAACATCCAGACACTATGAAGGTTTATGAGTTCAACCATTATGCAGATTGCAGGACTCATAACCTAGTATATCTAGCAGTATGCCAGACATGTAGAATGCTCTATGTAGGGAAGACCAATAGAACTCTTAGGGAGAGAATCAGAGAGCATCTATATGCCATTAATAAAGAAAATGAAACTGCACCTCATGGCTATGAATATCAGTCTCTGGAATCCTGGCTCTGAAACCATGTCTCTCATCTAGTCAGGATACAATAGATGAGACTTCATGGGTTCTGCTCAAGCAGCTTTATTATGTACAAGCACATCAGAACTGAGGTTTAATAACTTTAATTTAGATAAATTTATAAACAAACTAGCTATGACACTCATATATGCTCACTGTCTGGCTGCATTCACAAAATGGCACTGAACCTACCACATGCTGACTATTTATATGCACATTCAGTCTCTGGAATGTTTCTTAAAGATACAGCACATGTATTCCATTCTACACAAATGCTTGATAATCTTTTCCATTTTCTGAACTGTAACATCTTCTGTATAACACAAACTATCTTCACCCTAGATAGCCTAGTCTGTTCCTCCTTGTAGATCAATATGTATGTATACCTTTAAGAAGCTTTCTAAGGGCTTGGCTTGCACAAGTGTACAAATACTGAGCACGTGTGAGCCTGACTGTCATTTTGTAGTAAGCTGTTGAGATGTAAGCATGTAAGTCTGTGTAGTCTGTCAGTTAATCAGTTCCATAGCCGGTGTTAGGCACCCGCGAAACCCACAGCCGCGGGCAGCCCCCGATTACTTCCATGCAAATGAGGGCCCCCATTCAGCATCCGCGGGTTACTCCGACAGTCCGACCGGCGTTACTTTACTTCGGCTCGGCTTCTCGTGGACGTCCACATAGTCTAGCTTCCTGCCGTCACAGCAAAAATTCAAACTGTGTTTCCATTTTTTTTTTTTTTTCTGATTCGCTGGCAAGCTGCACTCAATCAGGTCCGCTCGCTGAAACAAGGGATCTAATTGGCTGCAGCAGCCTGCGAACTAAGTCCTTGTTTTTTTTTTTTTTTTTTAAGTAGGAAGTGATGAAGCAAGGAGCTGATTGGTCCTTGCAAATCACTTCCTGCACAAACTGCCTTTAAAAAGGCACCTGCAGCTAATAAGGATCATTTCTCTTGTTTTTCAACAAAGGAGTGTTTCTTAGCAGCAGCAGAGTGCAGCGATCGAGTGGGGTTTGGACCAGCGTGAGGACGGACTACATCAGGAATGGATCAGCAGTGGATCAAGGCTTTGCAGCAGTCATGGTCTTTGGATTCTACTCTTTTTAAACTGTCCTTCTAAGGGCAACTTCTCAAAAGGCCTGACAAACTGTCCTTTTAAGGGCAACTTCAAAGGGACTGAGTGGTCTGAGGAAGACAAGCAGGGCAGGTGAGCCTTCAGTTGTGAAGAGGGAGCAGAGTATTGGAAGCAGCCTTCTGTAGAAAGCATAAAAGGTAAGTTTTTGGGTTTAGTTTTAACTTTATTTTTTGTAGGGGTGGGTGATTGTTTTTTGTGCATATTTCTTGTGCTAAGAGGTTTGGGGGAGTGTGGGCTGTGGTTGCATTAGTTTTATTTTGGTTTTGTGTAGAGTTTTTGTGCTAAGAGGATGGGAGGGTTGTGGTTGTACCAGTTTTATATTGGTTTTGTGTAACTTTTGTGCTTAGAGGGTGGGGGGGTCAGGTTGTGGTTGTACCAGTTTTGTTTTATGTTCGTGCATTGGTGGTAAGAGGATGAGGGGTGAGGGGCTGTGGTTATACCAGTTTTACTTTACTTATTTTACATTTGTTTTCTGGATAGTCTGGGATAGAACCCATTTTCAGTGGAGGCCCAGGGGGAAATGCTTTTCAGTACACATGTGCTAGAAATATGTAAAATAATTTGGTTTATCTGTTTATATGATGGACAACATAAGGGAATGTGAAGTGTAATATACATTTAATTTTGATTGCCCATTGGTTAGGAGAGTGTACAAGTTAGTTATTTTGAGCAAGAGGATTTTGTGTTGGCAGTATCTATGTTGTATATGCAAATGGTACAGAGAATGGGATAGGGGTGATGAAAAGGAGGGGAGATAAATAATGGGCTAGAGCAGGGATAGGTGGGCAGTCCTGTGGGCTAGAGAGGGGATAGTTGGGTAGTCTTGTGAGATGCTGTTTAAGTCAATAGTCTTAGGCGTATGGGGTAAGTGGTGAAGATTAGCTTATTTCAGCCTGGGTTGGGACATGACCTGTTGCATGGTAGATGTAACACAAGTGTATCGATGTCAGCATATTGGATTGTGAGTGCTAGGGATGTGGCGGTATTGAGGTTGGTAATCCACTAAATTGAAGTGGATCAAGGATATGAGACTGTGAGTGGAAATAGAGGGGGGTAGATACTGGAAACATTTTATGACCTTTTGGGTAGCTTTGGAGCCACTGGAGGGCTAGGGGGATCTGATTAATGTTGGCGAGAGTAGTTAGTAGTTTGTTGAGAGACTCTGACAAAAGGCCTTTAACAAATTGAGAAAGCCAGATACCATCATTTGTAAATTGTTTATTATAACTGAGGAGGGCAGATGCAGCATTAGGCCTGAAGCTGTGTTGGGATTTGGCAAGTAAATTATTGGTTGAGAATGAATGCATTCCTCTAGGAGTTTAGGTATTGGGGGAAGAATTGCTCTTGGCCTATAATTTAAGTTCTCTCACGCTTCCACCTTTGTGCAAGGGTATAATGTATATTTTCCAGATGGTTTGGATGTGTACTCAGTAATGGATCTTTTAAGTATTCAGGATAAGAACTGGCTTCAGCTGCTATTTTTTGAAACTGTTGGTAGATTGTCAACTGAATTTGCAGTAGGTTTTGAGTTTTTTTTACTCATTTTTCAAACACTGTTCTATCTAGGTTTATAGTACTGTTTTACACTATCCCTGATGTTACAACTTGTTCTGCAGTTTTTTTTTGGCTGTTTGAATTATGCTGAGAGGTTAGGGGTTGATGGGGCCTGTACGTTGCTTAAAATGCCTAATGTTGGGAGAGTAGTTTGCAGCAACATTCTCACAGCTGCAAACTACTCTCCCAACATTATGCTGAGAGGTTAGGGGTTGATGGGGCCTGTACGTTGCTTAAAATGCCTAATGTTGGGAGAGTAGTTTGCAGCTGTGAGAATGTTGCTGCTGAAGGCATAGATGTTTTGAATGTATACTAATGCAAGCCATGTTACGCTACTATTGCATATAACTGCAATGTTCTACTCACTGATGCAATGACTGCAACTTTTTCATTGTCCATAGTTAATGTGTTGAAAGTCTGGGAGTGTGGTTAGGGCCTGTGAGAATGTTGCAGTGTTCAATGTTTGACTGGAGCCTTTTTAATGGGGGTCATGTACTGTATAAGGACATTGTTAATGCTACGCCTATGTTTTTGGTTTTCACTTTATCCAGGATTATTGCGCATCGGCCGTGTGTGGGGGGGTGGAGATTCTTCAGGATGTACTGATATCTTAATGCATGCTAATGCAAACACTGTTCTGCTGTCGAGGGTTATAGTACTATTTAAATATCCCTAATGTTACAGCTTGTTCTGTAGTTATTTTTGGCTGTTTGAATTATGTAATTTGGAATATGCTGGGGCCTGTACATTGTTTAAAAAGCCCAATGTTGGGAGAGTAGTTAGAGGCTGTGAGAATGCTGAAGTTTTTTAATGTGGGGCCACACACTGTATAAGCACATTGTTAATGCTACGCCTATGTTTTTGGTTTTCACTTTATCCAGGATTATTGTGCATCGGCTGGAGGGGGGGGGGGGGGGTGAGAATTCCGAAGAATGTACCGATATCTTAATGCATTAGCACTGTTCTGCTGTCTAGGTTTATAGTGCAGTTTAAATATCCCAGATGTTACAGCTTGTTCTGCAGTTTTTATGGGTGTCTGAATTATGCTGCGAGGTTAGGAGGTTGATGGGCCCTGTACATTGCTTAAAATGCCTAATGTTGAGAGGGTAGTTTGCAGCTGTGAGAATGTTGCTGCTGATGACATAGATGTTTTGAATGTATACTAATGCAAGCCCTGTTACACTACTATTGCATCCAACTGCAATGTTCTACTCATTGATGTAATGACTGCAACTTTTTCGTTGTCCATAGTTTATGTGTTGAAAGTTTGGAAGTGTGGTTAGGGCATGTGAGAATGTTGCAGTGTTCAATGTTTGCCTGGAGCTTTTTTTAATGGGGGTCACACACTGTTTAAGCACACTGTTAATGCTAAGCCTGTGTTTTTGGTTTTCACTTTATCCAGGATTATTGTGCATCGGATGGGGGGGGTTGAGAATTCTGCAGAATGTACTGATATCTTAATGCATTAGCACTGTTCTGCTGTCTAGGTTTATAGTACTGTTTAAATATCCCTGATGTTACAGCTTGTTCTGCAGTTATTTGTGGCTGTTTGAATTATGCTATTTGGAGGTTGATGGGGCCTGATATCTTAATACATGCTAATGTAAACACTGTTCGGCTGTCTAAGTTTATAGTACTGTTTAACTATCCCTGATGTTACACCTTGTTTTGCAGTTATTATTGGCTGTTTGAATTATGCTCTTTGGAGGTTGAGAGGACTTGTACATTGTTTACCATGACTAATGTTGGGAGGGTAGTTAGCAGCTGTGAGAATGTTGCAGAAGGTGCAGATGTTTGAATGTATTCTAATGCAAACCCTGTTATGCTACTATTGCCTTTACCAACAATGTACTACTGATGCAATGGCTTAAGTTTTTTCGTTGTTCGTACTTATTGTGTTGAAAGGTTTGGAGTGTGGTTAGGGCCTGTGAGAATGTTGCAGTGTCCATTGTTTGCTTGGAGTATTTTTAATAGGGGGTCACGGACTGTAAGCACATTGTTTATGCTATGCCTTTTTGTTTTCACTTCATCCAGAATTCTGCCTAGACTTGGGGGGGGGGGTTTAAGAATTCAGCAGAATGTACTGATATCTTAAAGCCTGCTAATGCAAACACTGTTCTGCTATCTGTTTATAGTGCTAACTGTCCTTGATATGCCTTGTTGCAATGACTTATTTGTGGTCCATAGCTATTGTATTGAAAGTTTGGGAGTGTGGTTAGGGCCTGTAAGAATGTTGCAGTGTCCATTGTTTGCCTGCAGTTTTTTTTTTTTGTAATGGGGGGGGGGGGTCACAGACTATATAAGCACATTGGTAATTTTGTTTTCACTTCATCCAAAATTGTGCCGAGATTGGGGGGGGGGGGTAAGAATCCCACAGAATGTACTGATGTCTTTAATGCATACTACTGCAAACACTGCTCTGCTATCCAAGTTTTTTGGCTATCTGAATTAAGTTGACAGTTTTAGGAGGTTGATGGGGCCTGTGAGAATTGTGTCCAGATGTTTTCGGTTTTTAGCCTGTTCTCTCTCTCAAAATGATTGCATAGCACAATGCGGAAGGCTGAGGCTACTAAAAGAAATGGACTTCTTGTTTCATACCCTCCATGTAATGCATGGTACATTCCCTGGATTTATGCTTTTGTACATGGCTCCTGTGCTAAGAGGGGTTGTGGGAATGTCCGTCTCCCAATCTGTATGCCACTTCTTCATCCCTCACAAATGAGGTTTTCTAGCAAATCCATGATTTCACTCCTTTGTTCAACCAATGATTTTAGTTTGTTCAAGTTTGCTAAGAGATTGAGAGGTAGTGGGCATGTGTAGTCTGTATTGTACCGTAACACTTGTCTTGCCTCATTTTGGTGTGTTTGCCTTCAAACTTGTGCCTCTCCTAGTCATTAGTTCTTTCAGACTTTAGTCCTGAGAGCTTGCAATATTGATCTTTTGCATCATTTGTGGGGTCTTTACATGTTTAGGGGGATGACAGGGGAAGAATTTTGGGGGATGACAGGGGAAGAATTTTGTAGAAAAAGCTGAAGTTCACCTCTAGTGTTAGATATTTAACATAAAACTGTAACCTGGGCCTCTCGTTACTTGTTTGTGCCTACCGGTTAGTCATTCTTCAGTCTTTCTGCCTGCGGTGCAGTAGTGACTGATGTCAATGCAAGTCATTAAGCATTTTTAATAACAGTATGACAAAAGGACTCTGCATGTGTAGTGCTTTACTTCCATTCCCAGTTAGAGATGAAACATACATATTTGTCAGGATCAGCAAAAAGAAAGCTTCAGCAGCAGAGGAATGAGGATGCAAAGAGACAGGGTTCCATTATGAAATTTTTCTGTGACTCATCGGAGAGTGGAGATTCAGGAAAAAGTCTGCCTTCAGGACATCACAATGGTTCTGCATTACAGGCCGGCATCCTTTCACTAGAAAGTGACCACTCTTGCGGCCACACCACAGGCTACCTCCTGTGGACCTACAGCCATTACCATGGGTGAAAGCACGGCAGCAAATGCAGATTCACCTGAGGTGTTGCCTGGATCACCAGACTTTGATACAGAAGGAGCCCATACTTCCATAGTGGCAGATGTGGCCTATGACTTGCAGGGAGTGCCAGGTACATCTTTGGAGGATCTAGGAACTTAGCCAAACGTTATTAGGGATGAGTTTAGGGTAGCTGCCATTCAGCATGGACCTGTGCAAATGGTGTTACCACAGTTCCCAGTCAATGAGCAGAAAAGACGATTTATATCTGAGAACTATTTCCATGTGCTGCCTAATGGAGCAAGAGCAAAACGCACTTGGCTGACATATTCGGTATCAAAGGATGCACTGTTTTGCTTTCCGTGCAAATTGTTTGGACATTCTAACCATCTTCTCAGGTCAGGTGGTTACAAAGCATGGAGAGAGATGTCCAAAGCTTTACACAGCCATGACCGAGCGCCAGAGCATATGGCATGCATGATGAAGTGGAAGGAACTGGACAACAGAATAAAGAGTAGGCAGACTATGGATGATAAGAGAAAGCAGTGGTTGAAAAGGAGATAACTCACTGGCATGGTGTGTTAGAATGCATTATTGCTGTTGTCCAGTACTTGGCAGAACGGAACATGGCATTCCGTGGTACAACTGATGTCCTGGACACCTATGGCAATGGCAACTTCTTAGGTCAAGTGCAACTTTTGTTGCAGTTTGACCCTGTCATGGCTGAACATTTGCATCATATAGAGATAATGGATCACTATCTTGGGAAGGACATACAGAATGAAGTTATACAGCTGATTGCAAATGCTATTTTAAGGATCATTGTAGGGAAGGTGAAGGATGCTAGGTTCTTTTCTGTGATTCTTGATTGCATGCCAGACATCAGCAATCAAGAGCAAATGACTGTAGTAGTTCGGTATGTGGATATTTCACAGACTGCAGCCACATTTGAGGAACATTTTCTGGGATTTGTGCCTGTGAATGACACAACTGGGGCAGGACTGACAGAAACTCTTCAGACTCTTCAAAATCATCAACTGGACATTAATGACTGTCAAGGACAAGGATACGACAATGGCAGCAACATGAAGGGGAAACGAGCTGGACTGCAGGCCCAGATAAAATAGATGAATTAATTATGTGCCATGTGCCTGCCATAATTTAAATCTTATAGTTAGTGATGGAGCACATTCATCAGTTCAGGCAGTGTCATTCTTTGGATGTCTGCAGAACATTTACATACTCTGTTCAGCATCAACATGTTGATGGCAGATCTTAAATGGCACACAAATGTAACTGTGAAGCCACTGTCAGAGACTCACTGGGAATTCAGGATAGACTGTCAAGGCAGTAAGATTTCAGTTGAAGGGAGTCATTGAGGCATTACAGGAGATAGGGCAAGCAGTACATACAAATGATGCTGCAACATATCAACAAGCAAGAGGACTCTGCTTAGAACTTATGTCATACCAGTTAATTGTATGTTTAGTGGTTTGGTATGATGTGCTGACAGAGGTAAATCGTGCAAGCAAAGTTCTGCAGAGTCCATCTGTTGATATTTCGACTTGTGTCAAAGTGCTGGCATCCACTATGGACCTGCTAAAGAATTACAGAGAAACGGGATTTCAACAGGCCATGGGCGAAGCCTCCAAGATAGCGAAGAACTGGATGTTGGCACCACATTTCAAGAAAAGAGATGGAGGAAAGTAAAATGGTTCTTTGACTATGAAGGAGAAGATGAGACTGTACAGGATCCAGTGGTAAAATTACGTGTAGAGTTCTTCAATGTGCTGCTGGACACAACAATCCAATCATTTACTGACCGGTTTCAGCAGCTTTCCGAGTTTGATAAGGCCTTTGGATTTTTATCAAATATTAAAGCCTTGAGTGATGTTGCAGAAGACACACTGCTTCAACACTGCAAGGCTCTGAAAGAACAACTGACTGACAGAATAAGTAGCCGCTGTGATATTGATGACTCTGACCTTGGACACTAACTTAAAAGCCTTTCTCGAATGATTGATAATGAATCATCACCACTGACTGTGTTAAATTTCCTTATTCACAACCACTTGCAAGACATATATATATAAATACTTATGTTTCACTGCGCATTTATTTGACTGCACCCGTTACAGTGGCTACTGCAGAAAGTACAGTTTTGTACCTACCATAAATGTAGATGTTCGAAGATCCACATTGCTGCAGTCCTTACTTATGGGTAGTCCGCTGTCCTCGGTCGGCCCGAATACCAAAGTATTAGGCTGACGACGGTCATGGGCGCCTAAATCTGACATCAGAGCGTCAGGGTATAAAGGCGCATGACCGACGTCATATCGTCAGTCTTTTCTTGCCCCAGATGTCAGAAGGCCAAACCAGAAAGGCCACAGCCAAAAACAGAATACCTCCCAAAAACATGCCCAACAACAACCATCACCTAAAGCATAGCACCAAGTCTAACTACAGTGGGGAAGGAGGGAGGGTAATTGACTGCAGCAATGTGGATCTTGAACATCTACATTTATGGTAGGTACAAAACTGTACTATGTTCTTCATCTCACATTGCTGCAGTCCTTACTTATGGGTAGAATCCCAAAGCAACGGGAAAGGGAGGATGGTAAAATCATAAAGCATTAGGGGCCGCTAAAATGCCCTGTAAAATTGCAGTGGCAAATCCAGCCCTAGACTTAGAATAAAGAGGAAGGTGGTAATGTTTAGAAAAGGTATGCACTGAACTCCAAGTAGCTGCCTCCAAAATGTCTTTGTAGCTACCCCTTAGAAAGGCCGTAGAAGTAGCAGTAGCCCTAGTGGAATGAGGCCTGATTCCAGCAGGAATCTCCTTACCATGATGGGAATAACAGAAAGAAATACAAAACCCAATCCATTTAGAAATAGTTTGTTTTGAAACAGGTTTACCCTGTGAACCCAAAGCAAAAGAAACAAACAATTGCTGAGACTGTCTGAACTCCTTGGTTCTGCTCAAATAATAACGCAACTGCCTGTGAATATCCAAAGTATGCAAAATTTTCTCCCTTTATTTTGGGGTTTGCATAAAAAGTAGGCAAATGAATAGTTTGATTTAAGGCCACACTAGAAACCACCTTAGGCATAAAGGAAGGATTAGTACGCAAAGATACCCTATCCTTATGAAAAATCAGGAAAGGCTCCACTGCCATGAGGGCCTGTAATTCAGAAACCCTTCTTGCAGAGGTAATGGCCAACAAAAAAGCAGTTTTCCATGACAAATACTTTAACTCGGCAGTAGCTGCAGGCTCAAAAGGTTGTAGAGTAAGTTTTTCCAACACAAAATTGAGATCCCAAGCAGGAGTAGGAGCTCTACGTGGGGGTCTTATATTCTTTGCCCCTCTAAGAAATTGCTTAAACCAAGGATGAGAGAATAAAGGAGGGTCACAATCATAGTGAGCAGAAATGGCTGCAGCATGGACCTTTATTGAGGAGAAAGACAAACCCTTGTCCAATAACTCAGTAAGATATTGAAGAGCAACACTTAAATCAGGTTTGAGAACATCAAAGTCCTTTCCTTTGCTCCAAATAAAAAATCTCCTCCATTTATCAGCGTAAGCTTTCCTGGTACTAGGCCTCCTGGCCTCCAAAATAACATTCAAAACTTGTTGTGGAAGCTGAGACCCTCCAGAGTCTAAAACAGAATATGCCAGGCTGTTAGATGTAGAGACTGAATCTTGACATTGAGGAAGTGACTGTCCTCTTGTGACAAAAGGTGCGGAATCAAAGGCAGAGGCCATGGAGGTTCTCGTACTAAGCTCCTCAGTAGTGGGTACCAGTGTTGTCGAGGCCAATCCAGTGCTATCAAAATCATGGTTGGCTTGTCTTGTCTGGCCTTCAAGAGTACCTTGGGAAGAAGAGGCAGAGGTGGAAAGGCATATACATGCAGATTGTTCCAACTGAATGATAGAGCCCACCTTCCAAGCTGTGTGATGAAACATTTTGTGCAAAACTTTGGCAACTGGTAATTTAGTGGAGAAGCGAACAGATCTATGTCTGGAGTTCCCCATAACACTGTCAACTGTTGAAATACATGAGGATCCAATTTCCACTCGTGAGGATCCACTATTTGTCTGCTCAATACATCTGCTAAGGAGTTCTGTGCTCCTGGTAGAAACCTTGCCTGAAGATTGAGGTGTAGATTGAGAGCAGTTTCCCACAGAATCATCGCTTGCCTGCAAAGAGGGTAAGAATGGGTTCCCCTGCTTGTTGATGTACCACATGACAGTAGTGTTGTCTGTTTGAATCAACACCTGCCCTGGGTGAAGTAAATCTTTGAAAGCCATCAATGCAAACTGGACTGCTAACATTTCCTTCAAGTTGATATGCAAATGTTGGAGTTTGACAGGCCACGTGTTTTGCACCCATTTTCCATTGAGGTGTGCTCCCTAAGCCTTGTCCGAGGCATCTGTCGTTAGAATCTGACTCTCCTCTGGCCGGGTCACAGAGAGTCCCTTGTTTAGGTGACATTCCTGAGCCCACCACAAAAACTCCTTCCGAATGCAAGGTATTATCTGAATGACAGTGTCTAGATCTTGGCAGTGCTGTGTCCATACATTTTTGAGATACCATTGAAGCTTCCTCATATGCAATTTGGCATTGGGAAGCACCAGAATACAAGATGCCATGAACCCTAAGGCTTGAAGGACTGTCCTTGCAGTCAGCCTGGACCGTAGAGACATTTGATGGAAATAAAGAGAAAGGCTTCTTTGTTTGTCCGGGGTTAAAAAGGCCATCTGGGAAGCTGTATTCAGTCTCACACCCAGAAAGCACATGTCCTGAGAGGGTACTAGACTGGACTTTGTTTCGTTCACAGAATACCCTAGGCATCTTAACACTGCCATCACATACTGTAGATGATGAAGAAGTTCGCCCTTTCTTGTGCAATAATCAGGCAATCGGCCAAATAAGGATAAATCTGTATTCCTCTTAGTCTGAAAAATGCTATCACTGGAGCAAGAACCTTTGTGAACACTCTGGGCGCAGTAGATAAGCCAAAGGGCAATGCAGAGAACTGATAATGTAAATTTCCAGCCCGAAAACGCAGGTACCTCCTGCAACTGGGCCTGATAGGAACATGAAGGTAAGCCTCTTTGAGATCCAGAGTAACCATCCAGTGATCTTTTCCCAACAGAGGTAAAAGTTGTTGTAAAGTCAGCATCTTGAACTTTGGAATGTCCAGGTAAGTGCTGAGGATAGATAAATCCAAAATTGGTCTCCACGTGTTCCCTTTCTTTGGAACTAGAAACAGGCGAGAATAAAATCCTAGGCCCACTTCTGACAGAGGAACTGGCTGTATAGCTCCTATTTGAAGAAGTAAAGAAATTTGTCTGCGAGCCTCTATCCTTTGCCGAGGAGGGACGTCTGGCATGCCTTTGAAAGGAGGCATGGTATGGAAATAGAACTTGTAACCTCGGTTTATAATGTCCAATACCCATTTGTCCTGGGTGACTAAATGCCAGTTTTGCTTGAAAAGAGCCAACTTTCCTCCCAGCTGCCAGGCAAGAAGAATCTGGCAGCTGAAAATGTAGGTCATTGGGCCTGTTTACGAAAGGACTGGCCCCTGCCCTCACCAGCAGATTGAGCAGGCGAACTCCATTGTCTCGGCCTGAAAGTACTCTGAGCTCTGCCCCTACCACGCCTAGATCTACCCCTAGACTGAGAATCAGAAGAAGGGTACGTCCACCCCTTAGTAGGCCAATTTCTACTAAACTTTGGAGGTTGTACCTGCAAAAAATCTTTAACAGTCTGCATAGACTTAGCCTTGTCTTCCATTTTCTTTAAGACTGACTCCACAGGAGGACCAAACAAAACTTCAGACTGTAAAGGGCATCCAGAATTCTAGACTTAACATGCTCAGACAAATTCTGATCCTTAAGCCAGGCGTGCCTACGAATAACTGAACCAGTGGCAGCCACCCTAGAAGAAGCCTGTAAAGCATCAAAACCACATTGCAAAGAGTGCTTACCCACCTGTTCAGAAACATGCACTAAATCCTGCAATTCTTTACACTCTATGCCCTCTGCCAAAGCACCCACTTTAGACCTTAGCTGAGAAAGGAGGAAATTCTGATACTTCAACATATGAAACTGGCAGTTCAAAGCTCTCATTGCTAAAGTAGAAGAGGTATACACCTTCTTACCCCATCTATCCAAAGCTCTAGCTTCCTTATCCAGAGGAACCGGATTCTTAACAACAGAGGCTCTAACACCCTTAGGCCCCTGACTAATAGTTTCTGGGTCCGCCCTAGGACTCTTATACAGAAATTTATGAGCCTCAGGCACCCTGTAATACCTGTCCGGTTTAACTGGGGCAGGAGGCACAGAATCTGAATTAAGGGAAGCTTCCAAAAAAACATCTGAAACAACATCCAAAACCGGAGGTATAGCTAAGGGTCTATGCTGTGGTAAAAACAAGAACTCCCTAAGTCTCTTCCGTGAATCAGAGTAATCCTGTCCCTCCCACTGAAAATGCTCCCTCATGGAATGCAGAGTTTCTGAAAATGAAAAATCCTCTGGAGGAGAAGCAGAAGGAGTGGAATCCTCTGCATCAGAATCAGAATAAGGAGGAAATCTTGAATGTCTTCAGCAGAAGACTCTGAATCATCTGAGGCCTGCTCCAAACTTTCCAACTCTGGCTCCATCCTGGGCCTTTTATCAGGAGGGGGCATAGAACCTCTAATTAAAGTAATCAAATCCTCTGCCATTTTAAGCATGTGCTTTTAGGCACAGACCCTGAAGAACCAGAACTGACACCAGAGGAAGGCAAGACAGACCTGCCCTTAGAAGGAGCCTTAGAAACAGTAGCAGAAGGCCTAACCACCTTAGGCATAGAAGGGAGAATAGTAACCTGAGAGGCCCCTTCAGCCTGACCTGCCTCCTGAGAGGCCACATCCTGTAAAATCAAAGTTGCCCCTGGGACTCAACAGAAACTTCAGCCGGATCCACCTGTTCAGCTGTAGCTTCTAAAGGTCCGGCGTCCAAACGGACGAATCATCCTGCCTAGGCTTTAAAGATTTGTCTTTGCGCTTCTTAGTAGAAGCAGGCCGGAACATCCGACGGCATATTATAATTACACCTCTTGCCAAAGACTAACCTAGCAATCTAACCTCCATTTTATAGTGCTTATTAAACCTAGCACAAAACCGACACCACTACGCCGTGCTCGTCCCAGCAAGGAATACAAAGCAGTGGTAATCCCTATGCGGTATCTGTTTCCCACAAGAAATACAATTATTCACTTTTTCTGACATCCGTAAGTAACTGAGGCAAGAAAAACAAAAATATTCCCAACGGGTACTTAGCCCAACTTGGTATCGGTCTGAAACTCAAAACAAAAATTTCAGAATGCCGAACGGCACTTGCAACGCTGCTTCTGCATCAGACCATGCGGCAAAAAAGACTGAGGATATGACGTCGGTCATGCGCCTTTATACCCTGACGCTCTGTCAGATTTAGGCGCCCATGACCGACGTCAGCCTAATACTTTGGTATTCGGGCCGACCGAGGACAGCGGACTACCCATAAGTAAGGACTGCAGCAATGTGAGATGAAGAACATTGCAGCTTTTCTAAGCTGAAACTCAAAGACATACCTGCGTTCGTCAATGAGTCAGAAGAGACTTTCAGGCTTAGCTGTGCTCTCAATTGAGCATGAAGTGTATCACATGGCAGCCTCATTGAAGACGTTGTCTGGAAGAAAATTTGTAAGATTCCAGTAAAACTGTAGGTTAGGTATGTGCTCATATTTCCTTTCCAGTAATCTTTTATAATGCTGTCAGGCAGTAATTTCAGGTAGTACCTTAGTGTGGCTTGTGTGCTGTGTATTCACTTTTTGTTTGCGTATGTCCAACAGGTAGGACCATGAGGATGGAACTAGCAGGATGTTAGGCAAAGGGAGCTAGGAGTGGCTGGACTCGTCGGGAGCGGCAGGACCTGTCAGGAGAAGAAGGACTCGTGTGGAGCGGCAGGGTAGTGGCAGGACTCGTCAGGATGGTAGGACAGTTGGGAGCAGCAGGACTCATCAGGGGCTAGGACAGAAGCGCAGGAAAAACAGACAAGTGGCAGCAGTCAGAAGCTGAAGAGGTAAATGCATATGGAAGATGAATGACACTTTGGTCTTCACCTTTTTCTCTCTGGGTTTGAGTCTGCCTGTGTCAGACTTAGTAATCCCCATTACTCTCTTGTGCATGGGTTTGAGTCTGCCTCAGGCTCAGTAATCACCATGTCTTTGTGTGTTTATTTGGGTTTGAGTCTGTCTCCCTCAGGCTCCGTAATCCCCATGGCTTTCTTTCGGGTTTGTTTGGGTTTGAGTCTGCCTCAGGCCCCATGGCTTTCCCTTGTATGTTGTCTGTAGTCTTTTCTGTGTCACATAGCTATGTTGTGTACATCTGCAGTGTGACTGTTCTGCATGTCAGTAATTGTGTGGGTGTTAATGTTCAGTCAGTAATTGTGTGGGTGTTAATGTTCAGTCTTGCTGTAGTGCAGTCTTTATCATGTGTGGGTGTCTGTCATGTGTGCAAGTGTCTGTTTTAGTGTGTGGGAGTCTGTGTGTGTGGGAGTCTGTGTGTCTCTGTCTCTCTGTGTCTCTGTGTGTGGGAGTCTCTGTCTCTCTGTGTCTCTGTGTGTGGGAGTCTCTGTCTCTCTGTGTCTCTGTGTGTGGGAGTCTCTGTCTCTCTGTGTCTCTGTGTGTGGGAGTCTCTGTCTCTCTGTGTCTCTGTGTGTGGGAGTCTCTGTCTCTCTGTGTCTCTGTGTGTGGGAGTCTGTCTCTCCGTGTCTCTGTGTGTGGGAGTCTCTGTCTCTCTGTCTCTGTGTGTGGGAGTCTCTGTCTCTCTCTGTGTGGGAGTCTCTGTCTCTCTGTGTCTCTGTGTGTGGGAGTCTCTGTCTCTCTGTGTCTCTGTGTGTGGGAGTCTCTGTCTCTCTGTGTCTCTGTGTGTGGGAGTCTCTGTCTCTCTGTGTCTCTGTGTGGGAGTCTCTGGGTGTGGGAGTCTCTGTCTCTCTGTGTCTCTGTGTGTGGGAGTCTCTGTCTCTCTGTGTCTCTGTGTGTGGGAGTCTGTGTCTCTGTGTGTGGGAGTCTCTGTCTCTCTGTGTCTCTGTGTGTGGGAGTCTCTGTCTCTCTGTCTCTGTGTGTGGGAGTCTCTGTCTCTCTGTGTCTCTGTGTGTGGGAGTCTCTGTCTCTCTGTGTCTGTGTGTGTGGGAGTCTCTGTCTGTGTGTGTGGGAGTCTCTGTCTGTGTGTGTGGGAGTCTCTGTCTGTGTGTGTGGGAGTCTCTGTCTCTCTGTGTCTCTGTGTGTGGGGGAGTCTGTGTGTGGGGGAGTCTGTGTGTGGGGGAGTCTGTGTGTGGGGGAGTCTGTGTGTGGGGGAGTCTGTGTGTGTGGGGGAGTCTCTGTGTGTGTGGGGGAGTCTGTGGTCTGTGTGTGTGTGTGTGGGAGTCTGTGTGTGTGTGTGGGAGTCTGTGTGTGTGTGTGGGAGTCTGTGTGTGTGGGAGTCTGTGTGTGTGGGAGTCTGTGTGTGGGAGTCTGTGTGTGGGAGTCTGTGTGGGAGTCTGTTTGTGGGAGTCTGTGTGTGGGAGTCTGTGTGTCTGTGTCTCAGTCTGTGTGTGGGAGTCTGTGTGTGGGAGTCTGTGTGTGTGTGTGGGAGTCTGTGTGTGTGTGTGGGAGTCTGTGTGTGTGTCTGTGTGTGTGTCTGTGTGTGGGTCTGTGTGTGGGTCTGTGTGTGGGTCTGTGTGTGGGTCTGTGTGTGGGTCTGTGTGTGTCTGTGTGTGTGTCTGTGTGTGTGTCTGTGTGTGTGTCTGTGTGTGTGTCTGTGTGAGTCTGTGTGAGTCTGTGTGTGTGTGTGTGTGAGTGTGTGGGAGTCTGTGTGGGAGTGTGTCTCTGTCTCTGTGTGTGGGAGTCTGTGTGTGTCTCTGTGTACCTCTGTGGGATTGGCTACCTTGATGCGGTACAGAGGCTTGTCATAATGTAACAACATCGCTACTAAATGCCAGTCAGTGTGGGTGTCTTTGGGGAGTCAGTGTGGGTATCTTTGTGTACCTCTTTAGGACTGGCTACCTTGATGCGGTACATAGGCTTGTCATAACATAACAACATTGCTACTAAATGCCAGCTGTAGCTCTCTATCTCATGGCACAAAATCTGGACAAAGCCATAGATAATGGGGTTCCAGCCCCAAAGATCTGGGCAAATTTTAAATATTGCTCTTATAAACTGAAAATGTTAGAATAAAAGGTCTTACCGTGCATGTTCTGAAGGGTATATGAAGTTAAACTGAAATGCCTGTCATTTAATGAATTCAGTCATCAATGATTTGCCACAAAAAATCCAGAAAACTCTAAATTGAAGAACAGACCAAACAAGAGTCACATCTGGACATTCTTTGAAAATCTGGGCAGTTGAGTATGCAGTCAGTGTCTGCATCTGTGAGTGGCTACCTTGCTGTGGTACAGGGGTTTGTCCATAATATAACAATCGCACTAAATCCCATTTGGTGTGTGTGTGCAGCTGACTGGCAACCTTGCTGTGGTACAGGGGTTTCATAATGTCACACTGGTACTCCATGCCAGTCAGTGTGTGCACCTGTGAGTTGCTACCTTGTCATGTGCACCTGTGAGTCGCTACCTTGCTGTGGTACAGGGGTTTCATAATGTCACAGTGGTACTCCATGCCAGTCAGTGTGTGCACCTGTGAGTTACTACCTTGTCATGTGCACCTGTGAGTCACTACCTTGCTGTGGTACAGGGGTTTCATAATGTCACACTGGTACTCCATGCCAGTCAGTGTGTGCACCTGTGAGTTGCTACCTTGTCATGTGCACCTGTGAGTCGCAACCTTGCTGTGGTACAGGGGTTTCATAATGTCACACTGGTACTCCATGCCAGTCAGTGTGTGCACCTGTGAGTTGCTACCTTGTCATGTGCACCTGTGAGTCACTACCTTGCTGTGGTACAGAGGTTTCATAATGTCACACTGGTACTCCATGCCAGTCAGTGTGTGCACCTGTGAGTTGCTACCTTGTCATGTGCACCTGTGAGTCACTACCTTGCTGTGGTACAGAGGTTTCATAATGTCACACTGGTACTCCATGCCAGTCAGTGTGTGCACCTGTGAGTTGCTACCTTGTCATGTGCACCTGTGAGTCACTACCTTGCTGTGGTACAGGGGTTTATCAGGATTGTAACATTGGTACTAAATGCCAGTTAGTGTGTGTACCTGAGCGCTATCTTGCTGTGGTACAGGGTTTGTCATAATGTAACCTTGGCACTAAATGCCAGTCAGTGTGTGCGCACCTGTGAGTAGCTACCTTGCTGTGGTACAGGGGGTTGTCTTAATGCAACATTGGTATTAAGTGTCAGTCAATGTGTGTACCTGTGTGTAGCTACCATACTGTAGTGCAGAATTTTATCGTAATGTAACCTTGGTACTAAATGCCAGTCTGTGGCTTGGCACATCAATTCTTAATGATCGGAATGTAGTGACACTAGTGGTTAAATGGTGCTGGATGAGCTTGACAGGGAAGGAGGTGCAATGGCAATGTGGTCACGTTTGATGTTCTCTTGAGTAGGGCCCCCAACTTGAACCTTGCTGGGGGCCCCCAAAATGCTAGCACTGGCCCTGATCAGTTCATTTATATTTTGTATTGCTGCTATCCATCCTGATGTGTTTCTCTGTAATAAAGCAAATGAACTATCCCGCTTGTTCGTCCTCAGTGATAAAACAAGACTAGCAACACATCTGATGGCTAAAACCTTGGGTGTAAGAATTACATTTCTTATTTCCTAAGCTACAGCCAATATTCTCATGTATGGTAATTACTAATTATTTTTGTTTTCTTCAGTGGCTTAATATCTGTTTAAAAGATACTCTTTGCAAGTGAGTTATGTTCAAAAGTATAATTCTAATAATGAATGAAGAAATGTTGGTTATAACAAAATGCTGGAATTTAGCCTGCTGCAATTTTTTTTTAACAATGGACAATGGCATTTTGTGTCACTCATTACATAGTGAAATGCATTATTTTTTTCTGTCGGTTAATGGATATTTTAACTCCACCTGATGCTTTGGATTTGAAACATTTTATGTCTGTAATGCCAAAAACTGTCCTACCATTTTGTCTGTTTATTTCACTGCAGCTTGCCATTTAGGGTAAATGTCACAATGGCTGATTTCTTGTAAGGCTGGGCTCCTAACAAGACTACACTACTAACTTGGATAAACTGTTGCAATTCATACGTATATAAGATACCTTCAAGCACTCAAACCCTCTTCCAGCTCTTGAAATATCATCTGCAGAGTTAGAAAATGAACTTTTTGAAGGTTGCAGGTATTTGGATGTGCAAGACTGGGGTACAGTGGGGATAAGGGAATTTGCTACTTATCCACTGTAGTGCAACCACAGAACTGGTACACATAATAAAGGGCGTAGGGGATGCAGGAAAGCTTGGTCCCCTACAAAAAAAAAATAATTTTTTTGTTTTGCATCAAACCTTTGTGATTAGAAATCATATATTTTTGAATATAATTTGAACTGTTTTTCTTTTTATATTGACACTTGATATAAACTCGTGTGTATATAAACACACACATGCATGTATCTATACATATATATATATATATATATATATATATATATATATATATATAATAAATATATATATATACACATACATATAGACAGACAATGTAACCTAGAACTGAGGAAATGCAGGTTTCCAGCCTTAAGAGTAGTGTGCTCTTTCCTTAAGGAAGAACAAAGTAACAAAAAATACAAAAACTAGTTTTACAGAAACAACTGCTCTTGATATTGGCATATGAGTTACAAAAATGGACCATTGTCACAACTTCTTATATAAGATCCATGTCAAAGATCACTTTGCATTCTTATTAAACATAAGAAAATAGGATTCAAGCTGGAATTGTTTGTTTAAACCATTGTTTATTAAGTTAAAAAAGAGATGAATACTTTCCCCTTGTCAAAATGACGTATGAGCGCTTTCATCCTTTAACTTACTCAGACACATCCACAGATGGGCCCACAACCTTCAGAGACATAATGTATGAAGGGATTCACTTTGTAATGCAGTCAGACACATCTACAGATAGGCCCACAACCGTTCGAGATATAAAGTATGAGGGGATTCACTTTGTAATGTAGTCAGCCGTGTGTATAGCTATGAAAGATTCTTAAGCATGTGAAAGACGAAATAAAATCAAGTTGTTACATCTGGATGACCCCTTCTGCCTCATTAGACATATTTTGACTCCTTGATGGAGTAGTCAACCTCTTTTCCAGTCATGAGCATTTTCTTTTTAGATGATGCAATATATAGTTTCAAATCTGTAATCACCAGCTTAATTACAGTCAACCATATGTTTATGCTCACAATGTCAGGGTTTAATGCAGTCAATATCTGCCTAAGGCTGGCTGTTTCTTTTTAACTTTTTAGTGTTTATTATTACCTTTAGAATCTTTTCCTTCTTATGTCAAATGGACCAGCACTAACACTGGCAGGACTTCAGCACATAAAGTTTACCGCATCTGAGGGTGAGAGGGTGGTATAATGTTTAAGGCATTTACCTTACAAACAAGGTACAGCGTTTGATTCTTAAATGGGATAACTGGCTAGGGGTCTATATTAGAACATCGAAGTTTCAAAACTTCAAATGCTCTAATATTGAACCCTATTCAGGGAAAGTTGAAAACATCGAACATACAGAGCAGCAAATTTTCTCCTAGGGAAAAAATTAATTGTTCCAAAACACATACACACAACACAAGCACACCAAACAAACAGCAATCCACACACATACACCTAAAATCTTACACCTAACCCTACACTAAACTATACACACACCACTAACTATCCACTTACCTTAAACCTAACCCTAAGGTCCGTCACTATCAGGCACTCACCTCACCTGCTCCATAACCTTAACTCACCTACTCCATCCTAACTCTCACATCCACACAATCGCACACATACCTAACCCACGCCCTAACTCAGCTAACCCGCCCTAACCCTCACGTCCACACAATCGCACACATACCTAACCTGCACCCTAACCCTAGCTACCCTAAGCCACACCGAATCGCACACTTACCTGAACCCGACCCGTAACTTTCCACCACAGCGCTGAAAATACCGAAGTAACAGAAACAGACAACTAAATTATTTCCCTAGGAAAAAATTTGGTTTTCTGTTGCTTCGATATTTTCAGCTTTCGCTGAATAGGGCTCAATATTAGAACATTCGAATTTTTGATACTTCGATGTTCTAATATAGACCCACTGGCTAGGCTTAAAGTGGCCCACAAAGGCAGTTAGCCTAGTATTTAATCTATGAACCATTAGTCTTAGTCTGTAAGGGACAATATTCCCGCAAATATGTCATAGGGTGTGATGCAGTAAAAGTTTAAATGACACATAAGCTACAATTAAAAACACGTGTGTGTGTGTGTGTGTGTGTGTGTGTGTGTGTGTGTGTGTGTGTGTGTGTGTGTGTGTGTGTGTGTGATCGCAAATAAAATGTTTTTGGTTTTCTTTTGCAGTTGTATGTTACATTTGTGGTACTGTGGCTGAAGAGCTGGTTATTTTGGCCAGGTAGGTGTTTGTGCAAACACAGAAGGAAACTTCGGTTTCATTTTACAACTGCGTGATTTACAACAGTTTGAAGCTTTGATGATAGTCTGAGTTTTTGATGGTTTGTGTACTTGTACATTTTAATGATGTATTAAGGTGTGATGAAATGAGCCATCGATAATACACAAGACATATATACATAGAGACACAGAGAATAAATAATGATGTAGTTATAAATTAACAGATATAGCTAATAGATTCATATATGCACATGCTTGGTTTATCACTATGGGGCAACAAATGAGGGGTAGATTTAAATTACTTGCCCAAAATGACTGTATGGTAGAAAGGAGACAGAAAATACAGGTAATAGTTTAAAGTTGCCAGTGTGAATTGGTTTTCTAAAAAATATGATTTTTTTTCTTTAGGTGCACATTTACTAAACTATTCTTTTACATCTTACACAGTTGGTAAAGGTGATGTATATATAAAGTAGTCTACAGATGCTAAAAACTGGCCAAAATATTGAATACGTTTCACAAAATCCAGAAATATTTTTTTAACATGGTAATGATAATAGTTATCTATAACTAATCAGATACTAAAATCTAATTTAAAGTAGTAAAAATGCTTATCGGGTAAAATGTCAAGTTTGAGCATTTGATAAACCATTCATGCCTAAATGTCAAGGGAATTTAAATTCAGGAAAAATTCTCCGCTGAGTTGTGGTAGTGTGGATGAATTTTTGGGACAGTACGTATTTGTGCAATCACAAATGCAAACTACTATGCTTCATTTGCTAATTAGATGACTTGCGATAATTTAATTTCCAGGGTTTAAGTACTCCATGCATTTTTATGATGCTTCATAAACTCCTTTTACCAGATGCAAAAGCTTGAATGATTTAGTCAAGATAAAAGACAATTGGAATTTTAAGGGAATTCAGATAAATATATTGTATGGTATTCATAGCAAACAAAACTGCAGTAAAATCATCCTATTGAAATAAGCAAAGTTACTCTACAATGACATCAATGATTCAGTGATATCTGCATTCCAGGCAGGGCAATATCTCATTACTGCGGAATTAGCAAGACTGTCAACAGCTCCACTGTGCCACTAGGACAATTATGCAGTGTAGCGCAGGTTCTTAGAGCATTGCACACTGGCACTAACGTCTCTAGTCCAAGGACACACACACACACACGCACACACACATGCTCACACACTCCTCACACGCCACACACACACACACACACACACACACACACACAAAACCCCCACACACACACACAACAGCTATTCATGCACAGATGCTCACTGAACTAGTCATACACTGTTGAACTATGTCATCGACACAAAAATATACACTCCCATTCACACACAGCGTGACTTAGCCACACTGGCTAGCTGCATAGGAAGATAAATGCTGCACAGATTCCGATCACTCTAAAGCATTACCCTATAAGAATGCTATGCACACTTTTGCCATAGGATCCCAGCACTTGCATAGTGTGCGCATCTATGAATCCCGTATTTATCAATTTTTCTAACTAGGCATTGCACCAGGATTATCACTTACATAGACTAGCAAAATAGCAATTGTTGACTGAAGAACACAGTGGAGGTTCTGGGCAGCAAATAAGAAGGGGTGTCTTAAGAATCAGAGCCACCTTACAAAGTATACAAAACTGCTTCCCTTACTTTGTATACTTTACAACCAGCTATAGATACTACAAGCCAGTATGTTTTTACTGCACTAAAAACACAAAGAGTTGCTTAAAGTGATAATACTCTCAAAAATCAACCAGCATTCTTACACATCATGATGTTTAACAATCAGAATAGCATTTTAGTAACTTATACTCTACACCTGAACATGTGTGATATAATACCATTTTAAAGTCCCGAAGTGATGTATTTGTTGTTTACAAAAGAAACACTCATATGTACAGGTACTCAAATAATGCATGCACATAAATAATATATATGTATGTACATACACACACACACACCAACACCTTAAAATGTTATAAACCCTTAACTGCACTTACATGAAACCTTCCAGTGTCTGCTCTGGATTGCTCCAAGGTACAAGGGCAGTCTAATATTTCAGACAAGAAATTGGGAAGTTTCTCCTCTTTGTGATGCCAAGCAAGGCACTTGTTGTACGCCCATATAGCAGTGTCCTTCCTGAAGTGTTCTTCAAGATGCCATGCAAGAGCATGCACAGGGCTCCATATAGCATTGATGTTTCTGAATGAAGAAGAGTGAAACAATCACAAAGTACAGAGTTTGGAGGTTTCGATGTCAGACATATCATAAATAAATACAAACAGAGCAATGCATAAAATACAACAATGTTTATTTCTGCTCAAGCACGGAATGTGAGACTCCCTGACAGTGGGAGACGAACGATTATGGATGAATTTTTTTAAAGATCTATATAACTGCCACTAACTAGACAAATGGAAAGGTGCAGGCTGGCATTGGTAAACACAAAAGGGCATCCACAAACTTAATGCAAGTGAAACAAAACTGCTTTAAACAGTGCAAACCAGACCCTTTTTTACTACATTTAACTTTATATATTTATTATAGCTTTTGCACTCTCCTAGCATAAACCAATAAATATAAATGTTTATACAGGATAGTTTAAGCAAACAGTACTTTACTCATTTTAACTTCACAAGTTTAACATAGGCAAGACTGAAAAAGTTAAATACAATGTACTGATGCAGTTATGCCATCAAACAAAAGAACTTTGTTGATGCATTATATGGATATAGCATTACATGTAGCAATTTTAGCAAATTTATTTTTTATGTATCGGATCATGATACAGAGGATGAAAGATATGATAACAAAGAAAGAAAAGTAAGAATACTGAGAGAATAAATGTTAATTGGATGTAAATTTCCAGGTCTTAATAGTAGTGTGAATTAAAAGAAAATATTTAAATAAAAGAAAACCAAAACATGCATCTCTTTTTAGTATCTCTTTAAGCAGTCTTTGGTTTTAGAATATGGTCATCTGATTTTAGTATTGTGGTTATTTGATTTTTAAAGGTTTTATAAACTGGAGGTTATATGCTGCAGTGGTGGTGCTGCGGAAGCGTTGTTGCCTCACAGTAAGACGTTGTCCTGTTCGATTCTCAGCTAAAGCGTCTTCTGTGTGGAGACATACGTGAATGGGCGTACCTTCGTTTAAGGTTGTGCATCAGAGCTGGCAACTTGGCACGTAGAAATCTACTGCCAATCATTAGCGGACCGGAGTTCCGCTGTGGCGACCCCTAACTGGGAAAAGCCGAAAGATACAACATAAAGTGGAGGTTATGTGTTTGAAAATCAATATAACAAAATCTTGGTGCTTACTTTGTAAATAAATCACTTGCTGAGTTATTAGTTTGTGAGGATTTTCAATAATCTAGGATGTTTATTTTCTTCCACTTTCTTGGAAAGTATTGTTGTTTCATTTTTATATGTGGTTATATTTTAATTCAGGATATATTTGAAGACATTTTTAACTTCTTGAGTCAACTACATATATGATATAGAGATATATTAATTTGTATTTCAGCACAACTATTTGCTAGGTGTTATAACATGCCATTATTATCAGTTTTCCCATGTGGCATGTCTTGCACAGCTCCTCAAAATTGAATAACATTAATGTGGGCTTTATTGTAACTTATGTTGTAACTTTTCTTTCTCTAATAATGTCCCTTTCATTTTCTCTTTCTTAGCCTTTTTTCCTTAAGACTTTTTTTAAAACACTTTATGCTCACAGTTGCACTGTCTTTAACTGTACGCTACTGCTCCCAATTAACAGGTCATGGGCAGAGCTATGTTTTTTCAGTCCACACTGCTGTCTTGATTACTGTTAGTAATTATGAGATTACTATTCTTAAGATTGCATAGTAAATGCACCTGGCAGCTTTAGCCTAGGAGCAATATTAGCCAAACCCAAATTGGTTTGACACTGTACAGCTAGAAGGACAGTTACGATAGATGACTTCCTTACAATTACGCAAATCCCTCACTGCCAGGTGTGCTTTACAGTTCTAAGTTTTCAGCAGTAACTGTATTATTGAGAACCAGAAAAGTTTAATATCATTCCACGCCATAACCTCTTTCTGCTTTTACAAAAAATGCTGCCACCACCTAGCCCAATCTGGAAACGCCCAAGACATACATACTGTGCACTCTTAAAATATGTCCACCATATGGGTAACTTATGGTAGCTGAAACTAAGCAATCTTTTCAGGTTTTATTTGTTCAAAAATGTCAGTGTTAACATTTAAAAGTCATCAGTTTTTGTGTAATTATCCTTGATTTACTTAAGATGCAACTTTAGGAGGGAAACTTGGTCTGCAATTGTTTTTCACTGGCATTTAAATAATAAAATGCATGGATTTTATGCTTTAAGGTGCAGATTGTTTGTTATTTAATCACTTATATATGGGTCTAATTCATTTGCCCTAACTTCCAGTTGACTGACACCCATTTGACTGAGACCAAATGACTGACGTCATTTGACTGACACTTCATTTGATTGACAAGTATTATTGGCAAGTAAATGGAATATGTCCCCTTCCCCACTGTAGTACGACCCGGGAGTTAGAATATATAGTAAGGGGGTGTGGAGGGCATATATTATATTGTTTTGCTTTCATATTGCTTAGTAAAACAAAAGTAATAACCCTAAGGGTTAGGGGCAGATTAAGTGAGTTAGGGTGCGGGTAAGGTAAGTGTGCGATAGTGATGGACCTTAGGGTTAGGGTTTGGGTTAAGGTTAATGCATAGATAGTTGTGTACGTAAGGTTTAGTGTATATTTGTAAGGTTGCTGATGTGCTTGTGTTGTGTGCGTGTTTTTCGCAAAAGGTATTTGTTTTGTTGATTGTTGTGATTGTGGTTTGTCGGGCATGTGAAGTTTCTTGTTTTTGAACTTTCGGTTTTGTGGTGTCGGTTATTTCATTGTCGATGTTTTGGCGTGTCGGTGTTATCAGGTAGACCCATAAATAAATAAATATATATATATATATATATATGTATATATATATATATATATATATATATATATATATATATATATATATATATATACACACACACATATATATATATATATATATATATATATATATATATATATACACACAAATATGCAGACAGGTAAAGCTGTATACAAAGAAATGCAAAATAAATATGCTTAAATATGAAGCACTGAAAGAGCAGATATCAAGTACCAGCACTGTACTAAAGGAAGATGACTGTAGTCCATATAAGTGTAAGCTGCAGAGATCCATAGACATCAGCTTACTGATGTTTGAAAATGGTAGAATCCCTTCCCAAATGAAGTTCACAGAATGCTTCCAGATGAAGGCACACACTCCAAGTGACTAGTGGACTGAAAGAGCTTTTTTATTAGAAAAAAAGAAAACCATTAACTAGAAGTTCAAAAGGTGTGTCCCCCTTTAGGTACAGTGAAGAAGATTCAATTGTTTCAGTCTTTTAGCCAAACCCCTCCTCCTTTCTGCATAAAGTGAAGAAGTTCAGGCCCTTTTCTTCTGATGCTTTGTCAAATTTGAAATCTTCTGAACTACTCCCCACAGAAAATTTGCCTAGTTAACCCAAGAGTTCTAACTCCAAAAAGTGCAACATAGTTTTAGGCAGGAAATATGGTCTGTGAGTGCATATGTCTCTAAGAAGTACTTTTACTTTCCAAGCAACTGTTCTTTTTCTGGAGAAAAAAAAATGCAACTGTTATTTGATCTGTATAGCATGACACATCTTATATCTTGTATTTTTTTCTAAAAAACAATGGAGAGTTAAACACCTTCTCATATTTTACACATCTTGTTTCTAGAAAAACACTTTTTACAGGATTTCTCATTTTGCATGTTAATTGCATCTTATATTTTAGAGGTTGGCAAAGAAGAAGTGGGATTGTCAGAGAGATGAAGAAAGTAGATAGGAGTATAAGGAGATGAGGTGCATGGCAAAGAGAGGGGTGAAGGCTAGGGATAAGGCGTATGAAGAAATGTTTGAAAGGTTGGACACTAAGGAAGGAGAAAAGGACCTGTACCAATTGGCTAGACAGAGGGACTGAGCTAGGAAAGATGTGCAGCAGGTAAAGGTGATAAAGGATAATGAGGGAAACGTACAAGCGAGGAGAGTGTGTTGAGGAGATGGAAAGAGTACTTTGAGGGGCTGATGAATGAATAGAATGAGAGTGAGAGAAGGTTGGATGATGTAGGGATGGTGAATCATGAAGTACAATGGATTAGCAAGGAGGAAGTAAGGATAGCTATGAAGAGAATGAAGAATGGAAAGGCTGTTGGCCCAGATGACATACCTGTGGAAGCATGGAGGTGTTTATGTGAAATGGCAGTGAAGTTTTTAACCAGATTGTTTAATGAAATCTTGGAAAGTGAGAGGATGCCTGAGGAATGGAGAAAGTGTTTTGGTACCAATTTTTAAGAATAGGGGTGATGTGCAGAGCTGTAGTAACTACAGAGGGATTAAGTTGATCAGTCACAGCATGAAGTTATGGGAAAGAGTAGTGGAAGCTAGGTTAAGAAGGGACGTGATGATTAGTGATCAGCAGTATGGTTTCATGCCGGGAAAGAGCACTACAGATGCGATTGAGAGTGTTGATGGAGAAGTACAGAGAATGTCAGAAGGAGTTGCATTGTGTTTTTGTAGACTTAGAGAAAGCATATTACAGGGTGCCTAGAGAGGAGTTGTGGTATTGTATGAGGAAGTCAGGAGTGTCAGAGAAATATGTACGAGGGTAGTGTGACAGCGGTGAGGTCTGCGGTGGGAGTGACGGATGCCTTTAAGGTGGAGGTGGGGTTACATCAAGGATCAGCTCTGAGCCCTTTCTTATTTGCAATGGTGATGGACAAGTTGACAGACGAGATCAGACAGGGGTCCCCGTGGGCTATGATGTTTGCAGATGACATTGTGATCTGTAGTGAGAGTAGGGAACAGGTGGACAAGACCCTGGAGAGATGAAGATATGCTCTAGAGAGAAGAGGAATGAAGGTCAACAGGACTAAGACAGAATATATGTGTGTGAATGAGAGGGAGGATAGAGGAATGGTGAGGATGCAAGTAGAGGTGGCGAAGGAGGATGAGTTTAAATACATGGGGTCAATAGTTAAGAGTAACGGTGAGTGTGGAAGAGAGGTGAAGAGAATACACGCAGGATGGAGTGGGTGGAGAAGAGTGTCAGGAGTGATTTGTGACAGACGAGTACCTGTAAGAGTGAAAGGGAAGGTCTAAAAGAGGGTAGTGAGACCAGCTATGTTATATGGGTTGTTGACAGTGGCATTGACAAAAAGGCTGGAGTTTGAGCTGGATGTGGCAGAGTTAAAGATGTGAAGATTTGCACTGGGTGTGACGAGGGTGGACAGGATTAGGAATAAGTATATTACAGGGTCAGCCCAGGTTGGAAGGTTTGGAGACAAAGCCAGAGAGGCAAGATTACATTGGTTTGGACATGTGCTGAGAAGAGATGCTGAGTATATTGGGAAAAAAATGCTAAGGATAAAGCTACCAGGTAACAGGAAAAGAGGAAGGCCTAAGATAAGGTTTATGGATGTAGTGAGAGAGGACATGCAGGTGGTTGGTGTGACAGAGCAAGATGCAGAGGACAGGAAGA